>NC_084742.1:50394789-50499789 GCF_033978785.1 Entelurus aequoreus
ACAGTACTGTCAAAATGTCATACAGGAAATGTTTTAAAATGTTGGACTTGAATGCACGTCATTTATTTGTTGAAAAAGCGAGCACACAATTGAAGTCTCCTCACTTGTCTTTGCAAGGACCTGATCACCAACAACTTGCTCGCCTTTCATTGAAGCATCCGCCGTTCAGGTCAAGGAGCATGAACTGTGTGATGAATCTGAGTTTTTACTTGATAATATTCTGCGATTCATGGCATGTGTTCAAGTATTAACTTGGAAAGCCCCAGAAAGAATAAAACAAAACCAAGTCCCAGTGCTAATAAGTCTTCATATTTACATGTATTTCATGCAGTTGAGCCAGAGATGAAGTTTGTGGCCAACATTCACGGCGATGAAGCCGTGGGCCGCCAGCTGCTCATCTACCTGGCTCAGCACCTTTGTTCGGAATATCGCCTTGGCAACGAACGTGTGCGGACGCTCATCAACACCACTCGCATCCACATCCTGCCCTCCATCAACCCTGACGGCTTTGAGTTTGCCTTATCCGGACAAAACGACAGGAGCGGCGGCGATGAAGACGACGATGAGGTCAGTTTAAAAAAATGAGAAAAAAAGTTTTACTGCTACGAGGTGAGAGTCGTACTTTTCTAGCCGAAAGTTATGAGTAGAAAGTTGTAATTTAAAGGGGAACTGCACTTTTACAATCATGAAAAACATGATGACGGATGACATTTTTTTTTTTTTAATGCATTCCAACTAACATTACCGGGTCTAAATTGGCTGTCAAAGTGTACCAACATGTCGGAATACGTTCTCGTCCTACTATCCAGGTGAGAGGCAGGATTTATGATCCACAATAAGCAAAGAGCAAAGAAACGAGGAAGCAGCTGATCAGTCAATGATGTCAACATTGGCACACAAGCTCGTGATCACGGCGCCGCTATAAATTGTTTTTCCTCGTAAGCGCTCATAATAACAATATCACTAATACTTAATATTCAAGTCACAAAATGTAAATGGAGTAATGATGGCGCTTTTTGGATGTTTATTTATTGGGTTTTATGGGTGGAATAGAGGACCTCCCATTGGCTCCGCTGTAAGCGGACTTTCATTTACGTTTATTTACGAGTTAGAATGCATTAAAAAAAATCCATCTGTCATGTCCTTCATAATGATTGTGAATAGGCAAAATTCCCCAAAAAATGCAGTTCCTCTTTAACGAAAAAGACTTTAAATTGAGCGACTTATTATATATACAGTATACTGTAGTAAAAGACACCTTCATAACAATATGTAATATGTTTTATATACACACTGCAAGTATATATATATAATATAGTAACAGACACCTTCATAACAATATGTAATATGTACAATATACACACTGCAAGTATATATATAATGTAGTAACAGACACCTTCATAACAATATGTAATATGTACAATATACACACTGCAAGTATATATGATGTTTTATATACACACTGCAAGTATATATATAATGTAGTAACAGACACATTCATAACAATATGTAATATGTACAATATACACACTGCATGTATATATATAATGTAACAGAAACCTTCATAACAATATGTAATATGTTTTATATACACACTGCAAGTATATATAATGTTTTATATACACACTGCAAGTACATATATAATGTAGTAACAGACACCTTCATAACAATATGTGATATGTACAATATAAACACTGCAAGTATATATACAATGTAGTAACAGACACCTTCATAACAATGTAATATGTACAATATTTACCATATTTTGATCATTTTAATCATTGCCAGAACTTCAGTCCTAAGCGCATTTATGTCCGTTTCCATATGTGACCTGAGGACAACCAAACACCAAAATAATAACTAAGATGATAATACAACTGAGTGACATGCAGATAAGTTTTGTAAACATAGAAGGAGACGGTGCTTTTAAAACATGTTAAGTTTTTTTTTCAAGTTTATCAAGATCAGGAGTCACCACAAAAGGTTAAAAATATATTAATTCCTAAAGACTGAAATGCAAGTTAAAATAGCCAATATTAAATGTACAGTTCAATTAAAAACGTGTAGGCCAAACTAACTCTGAAAAAAGGAAGATACTTAGAACATAACCAAACAACGATGGCGACAGGAAGTAGCCACACCCCAAACAAAACAGAAAGTGCTACCCACAGACACATTCAATCACAAAATTCCAAGTGCAAAACTGAAATACAGACCAACTCTTCCTCCCAAGCACACCGAAGGGAAACTATGTCTAAAGATAAAAAAAACAAAAAAAACAGGGATCACTATATGATGCAAAGGTAGAAAAGTTTTCTAAAATCTACAAAATAATACAAAGTAAAGTCAACTTTAAACAAAATTTAAATCCAAACAAAACAGTAGCAGGCTAAAACCTGCAATCAAACAGGACACAGACCTTAAAACACAAATACAAGAAATATAAACAAAATATTAAAAGGCCTGTACTAACTCAACATTGCATGGGATAGGTTAAAAACACACCTGTCACCAGCCAGCAGCAGTCAAGACTGATTGCCAGGCACAGAGGAAATTTAAAGGGGCCACTCCCACCACAAGGCAGCAAGCAATATACCTAATTATTTAGGAAGGGAGCACCCTGCTGTCCGCTACACATAGCAGCGCACTTCCGACTTCCGGCAACAAATGTGTCCTCCTACTTTCGGAAACAAATGCTTGTGTTTTTTAATCACAGCCGACTTGGTAACAGACACCGAGGACGACTATTTTTGGACAAGGTAGGATTCCCAGCCTTATCTTTTGGAACCTGAATATACAGAGGATGAAGTGCTGCTTCATCCTCGAACACAGAGGGTGAGACGTTGGAGCAGACGGAAGCCGAGAGAGTGAGGTCGGCGTGACTTGACGGTATAAATGTGGAACTTGGAGCCAAGCTATGCTGACATAAATGGACTGCTTACCCAAAATAAACCGGAAAAAAATGTCCTCGGCTAGCTGTGTACAAACAAAATATAAAAAGAATACTTTACAGATACTGTAATACATTGTTCATGTTTTTCAGTCAGTACAGATTGGTGTCCTATCGTATTGTTGAGCATTACATTCAGCTGTTGATGCAAAAGCTATCTAAGCTAGCCTACGGCTAATGCAATAGCAAGACAATGTGTTACTACACTAGAAAAAGAGTTCCATGGTCAAAAGCCCCTCATGTGACTACAGGTGTCAGATTCAAACACGGATGAGATCTATTAAACAAGACAAGAAGCAAAGAATTAAACAGAGACATAATTAAATTTGGCTCAATTTGAGGAGAGACGCATGGACACTGTACCCTTGCACAGTGTCTCAGCACGCTTTGGCGAAAGATTGTACGCCTCCTCCTTTATTTTGACTTTCCCTGACTACATGGCAACAGCTGCTTCCAAAGGAACGTGGGTCGTAAACAGCGTTGCCTTTGGTTACAGAACAATTCAAAAGAAAAGGTCGTAAACACTTCACAGAAAAGGTCGTAAAAAGTTCAAATAAAAGGTTCGTAAAAGACTTCAAAAAAGAGGTTCTTAAAAGAGGTTCGTAAAAGAGTTTGTAAAAGAGTTCAAAAAAGCGGTGTCTGGAACTTGGGCAGATCCTGCCTTCTCTCCGCTTTGTAGTCCTTGGGTTAAAACAATATCTTTCTGTTGATTACAATACATGAAAGAAAACAGAACACCTTCATGTTGCTTCCCCCCTACACAGTGGAGTTTTACAAGCCTTCTTCTTGGTAGGTTCAAAGACATGTTTTTGTTACTCGCTGGGAACTCATTGAAACACAAAGTTTTTGTGATAACTTAGATAAAATTATTCTAACAACAGGGTTCCAAGGTGGGGACCAACTCTAAAACCGAGTTGGCCACACAGACCAAACAACCTCAGACACCGTCACACACACATGCACACACACTAAATTATCCTCTTAGGACTGAATCTCACTACAGCTTTTGATAGCATAAATCACTCCGTTCCCCTGGTCTGAAATCAAACATGGCCGACAGACAACGATTCATAATCCAATGAATAACTGCACCTCATCCATTGACTACCGTTTGCAATGTGCCCCCAAAGGTTGTGTACTTGACCCCTCCTTGATCCCGTATACACACTACCACACCACCCTCGCTAACTGCCTCACAGACATCCATCCATCCATCCATTTTCTACCGCTTGTCCCTTTCGGGGTCGCGGGGGTTGCTGGAGCCTATCTCAGCTGCATTCGAGCGGAAGGCGGGGTACACCCTGGACAAGTCGCCACCTCATCGAAGGGCCAACTTAGTGTTGCAAATTAACCTATCCCCAGGTGCATGTCTATGGAGGTGGGAGGAAGCCGGAGTACCCGGAGGGAACCCACGCAGTCACGGGGAGAACATGCAAACTCCACACAGAAAGATCCCGAGCCCTGGATTGAACTCAGAACCTTCGTATTGTGAGGCACATGCACTAACCCCTGTTCCACCGTGCTGCCCCCTCACAGACATAAACACCTGAATAAACAACCGTTTCCCCAAACTGATGAATCACAGTAGAAGTCCAAAATTCCTCACATTTGATACTGGGTTACTCATTTCTCAATTTAGTATTCTATTCAAGTAAGTGTTTCTATAAAGTAGTTTTCCTATATAATGTGTTTTTGTAAAGTGTCTTTATATATCTTCTGAAATCGCCATACAAACATAATTAATTATTACTCTTCTTGATAGAAAAAGTTGTAGGATGTAAAACAAAAAGGTACTGTAATTTTGAATAAGGCAAAATTATGTAAAAGGTTGAGAAAATTGTCGGGAACATTTTGTAATATTGATAAAAATAAAACGACCTCAAGGAAACGGGAAACGTAAAGTTACATAAAAGTCGTAACATTGAACAGAAACAGGTGAAATAAAGTAATTAGTGTTGCCAAAATAAAGTCTTACCAAAAAAGTGGTAAAGTTACGAGAAAAAAGTATATTCAATCAATCAATCATTGTTTATTTGTATAGCCCTAAATCACAAGTGTCTCAAAGGGCTGCACAAGCCACGACGACATCGTCGGTTCAGAACGGACAAAAGGGCAAGGAAAAACTCACAACCCAGTGGGATGTCAATGTGAATGACTATGAGAAACCTTGGAGAGGACCGCAGATGTGTGTGACCGCCCCTCTGTAGGGCAGACTGGATGCAATGGACGTCGAGTGGGTCTAGCATAATATTGTGAAAGTCCAGTCCATAGTGAATCTAACATAATAGTGAGAGTCCAGTCCATAGTGGGGCCAGCAGGAGACCATCCCGAGTGGAGACGGGTCAGCAGCGCAGAGATGTCCCCAACCGATGCACAGGCGAGCGGTCCACCCCGGGTCCCGACTCTGGACAGCCAGCACTTCATCCATGGCTACCGGACCTGTGTCCCCCCCTCCTCAAGTGAGAGGGGGGCAGAGGAGAAAAGAAAAGAAACGGCAGATCAACTGGTCTAAGGGTGTCTATTTAAAGGCTAGAGTATACAAATGAGTTTTAAGATGGGACTTAAATGCTTCTACTGAGGTAGCATCTCTAACTGTTACCGGGAGGGCATTCCATAGTACTGGAGCCCGAATAAAAAACGCTCTACAGCCCGCAGACTTTTTTTGGGCTCTGGGAATCACTAATAAGCCGGAGTTCTTTGAACGCAGATTTCTTGCCTGGACATATGGTACAATACAATCGGCAAGATAGGATGGAGCTAGACCGTGTAGTATTTTATATGTAAGTAGTAAAACCTTACAGTCACATCTTAAGTGCACAGGAAGCCAGTGCAGGTGAGCCAGTATAGGCGTAATATGATCAAACTTTCTTGTTCTTGTCAAAAGTCTAGCAGCCGCATTTTGTACCAATTGTATTATAAAAAAGAAAAAGTTACATTTTTACAAGAATAAAGTGAGAATAAAATCAGGGTTTTTCGGGAAACAATCCTGATTGTATTTGTCAATCACTGTCCTGTCATTGGCTGGTTGAGATGTCATTCATTTAAAATGTTTCACCATTTATTGCTTATGTGTACATTTGTCAGAGTCACAGATATATTGCTTCCAACGTTGGCCGAAACAACGCCCAGAACATCGATCTGAACCGAAACTTCCCTGATTTGACGTCCATCGTTTACAGCCGACGTCGGCAAAAGGCTCACCGCACAGACCACGTCCCCATCCCTGACCATTACTGGTTCGGCAAGGTACAGGAAATGTCCATAAATGGCTTGCAAGCGACAGGAAGTGTCCATATATGGCCTCAATAACATATTCACTGCATTGACTTGATGCATCTATGAAATGTTTCATTCTCCACTTTTCTGGACACAATCATAAAAAAGGTAGCACCTGAGACATACGCTGTGATGAAATGGATCAGATCTATCCCATTCGTGCTGTCCGCTAACTTCCACGGAGGAGATCTGGTGGTATCGTTTCCTTACGATCGCTCCAAACACCCGCTGGATGTTAATCTCTTGTCTCCTACGCCAGACGACAAGGTAAGAGTCAATCATGTCAGAAGTTGTATTTTTTCAAGAAAACATTGTGATATTACGAGTAAAATGTTTTAATATTGAGGAAAAACATCTGAAAGTTACGCGATTATGTTGTAATTTTGCGGAAAGCATACATCAAAAATATTAGTACAAACTACAAAACCCAAAACCAGGGAAGTTGGCACATTGTGTAAATCGTAAATAAAAACAGAATACAATGATCTGCAAATCATTTTCAACCAATATTCAATTGAATAGACTGCAAAGAAAAACTACTTAATGTTTGAACTGGAAAACTTTGTTATTTTTTGCAAATATTAGCTCATTTGGAATTTGATGCCTGCAACATGTTTCAAAAAAGCTGGCACAAGTGGCAAAAAAGACTGAGAAAGTTGAGGAATGCTTATCAAACACTTATTTAGAACATCCAACATGTGAACAAGCTAATTGGGTGCCATGATTGGGTATGAAAGCAGCTTCCATGAAATGCTCAGTCACTCACAAACAAGGATGGGACGAGGTTCACCACTTTGTGAACAAATGCGTGAGCAAATTGTCGAACAGTTTAAGAACAACATTTCTCAATGAGCTATTGCAAGGAATTTAGGGATTTCACCATCTACGGTCCGTAATATCATCGCACGTAAGCGATGATATTACGGACCTTCGATCTCTCAGGCGGTACTGCATCAAAAAACGTCATCAGTGTGTAAAGGATATCACTACATGGGCTCAGGAACACTTCAGAAAACCACTGTCAGTAACTACAGTTCGTCGCTACATCTGTAAGTGCAAGTTAAAACTCTAGTATGCAAAGCCGAAGTCATTTATCAACAACACCCAGAAACGCCGCCGGCTTTGCTGGGCCCGAGCTCATCTAAGATGGACTGATGCAAAGTGGAAAAGTGTTCTGTGGGCTGACCAGTCCACATTTTAAATTGTTTTTGGAAACTGCGGACGTCGTGTCCTCCGGACCAAAGAGGAAAATAACCATCCGGACTGTTAAAGGTGCAAAGTTCAAAAGCCTGCATCTGTGATGGTATAGGGGTGTATTAGTGCCCAAGGCATGGGTAACTTACACATCTGTGAGGGGACCATTAATGCTGAAAGGTACATATACCTGTAGGTTTTGGAACAACATATGTTGCCATCCAAGCAATGTTATAATGGCCGCCCCTGCTTATTTCAGCAAGACAATGCCAAGCTACGTGTAGTAAAATAGTGCGGGCACTAGACTGGCCTGCCTGTAGTCCAGACCTGTCTCCCATTGAAAATGTGTGGCGCAATATGAAGCCTACAATACTACAATGGAGACCAGGACTGTTGAACAACTTAAGCTGTACATCAAGCAAGAATGGGAAAGAATTCCACCTGAAAAGCTTCAAAAGTTGGTCTCCTCAGTTCCCAAACGTTTACTGAGTGTTGTTAAAGGCCTACTGAAACTCACTACTACCGACCACGCAGTCTGATAGTTTATATATCAATGATGAAATATTAACATTGCAACACATGCCAATACGGCCGGGTTAACTTATAAAGTGCAATTTTAAATTTCCCGCGAAACTTCCGGTTGAAAACGTCTATGTATGATGACGTATGCGCGTGACGTCAATGGTGAACCGGAAGTATTCGGACACCACTGTATCCAATACAAAAAGCTCTGTTTTCATCGCAAAATTCTACAGTATTCTGGACATCTGTGTTGGTGAAACTTTTGCAATTTGTTTAATGAACAATGAAGACTGCAAAGAAGAAAGCTGTAGGTGGGATCGGTGTATTAGCGGCTGGCTGCAACAACACAACTTTGACTTGGATAGCAGACGCGCTATCCGACGCTAGCCGCCGACCGCATCGATGATCGGGTGAAGTCCTTCGTCGCTCCGTCGATCGCTGGAACGCAGGTGAGCACGGGTGTTGATGAGCAGATGAGGGCTGGCTGGCGTAGGTGGATAGCTAATGTTTTTAGCATAGCTCTGTGAGGTTAGCTTCAATGGCGTCGTTAGCAACAGCATTGTTAAGCTTCGCCAGGCTGGAAAGCATTAACCGTGTAGTTACAGGTCCATGGTTTAATAGTATTGTTAATTTTCTGTCTATCCTTCTAGTCAGGGGTTTATTTCTTTTGTTTTTATCTGCAGTTAAGCCCGATGCTATCACGTTAGCTCCGTAGCTAAAGTGCTTCGCCGATGTATTGTCGTGGAGATAAAAGTCACTGTGAATGTCCATTTCGCGTTCTCGACTATCATTTTCAAGAGGATATAGTATCCGAGGTGGTTTAAAATACAAATCCGTGATCCACAATAGAAAAAGGAGAAAGTGTGGAATCCAATGAGCCTTTGTACCTAAGTTACGGTCAGAGCGAAAAAAGATACGTCCTGCACTGCACTATAGTCCTTCACTCTCAAGTTCCTCATCCACGAATCTTTCATCCTGGCTCAAATTAATGGGGTAATCGTCACTTTCTCGGTGCGAATCGCTCTCGCTGCTGGTGTAAAAAATGGGGAAATGTGAGGAGCCTTTCAACCTGTGACGTCACGCTACTTCCGGTACATGCAAGGCTTTTTTTATCAGCGACCAAAAGTTGTGAACTTTATCGTCGTTGTTCTCTACTAAATCCTTTCAGCAAAAATATGGCAATATCGCGAAATGATCAAGTATGACACATAGAATGGATCTGCTATCCCCATTTAAATAAAACAAATTCATTTCAGTAGGCCTTTAAAAGGAAAGGCCATGTAACACAGTGGTAAAAATGCCCCTGTGCCAACTTTTTTGTTTTGCTGCCATTAAATTCTAAGTTAATGATTATTTGCAAAAAAAATAAGTTTCTCAGTTCGAACATTAAATATCTTGTCTTTGCAGTCTATTCAATTGAATATAAGTTGAAAAGGATTTGCAAATCATCAATTACACAATGTGCCAACTTCACTGGTTTTGGGTTTTGTAATAATGTTGCTGACATGTAATAACAATCGGAAAATTAGACAAGTTAGTCTTAAGAAAAAGCCATAACTCTATGAATGCATGAATGGTTTGGCTTGGTTTTAAAATTTTACTGTAAAATGTAAAATGTCAGAAAAACTCTTTAAGTTACTAAACGATAGAATATTTTTTTAAATTAAAAGATGTAAAGTTGGAATGTTTCAAAAACGAGAATTTATATTGTTACAAGAAAAAGTGGGAACGTCACAAAAATTACTGTATTGTTTTTCGTGAGGGTTTTTAATTGAATTTTTATCAGAATTTTTTTTTATAAGAATACAATAAAAAATTAAATCCAAAATAAAAGTCTGAACTTGAGGAGAATAAAGTTGAAATGACAAAAAAAAGTTGTAAAGTATGAATGAACTCGGTAAAACTTGTGGTTCCTGTATTTTTACATTTTAATTGTTTATAAAAGTTAAAAAAAAAAGTTTAATGGATTTTTTTAAATTGTCAAGGTGTTCAAGTTCCTGGCCAAAACCTACGCAAGCACCCATGAAAGCATGTACACCGGAAACAATCCCTGTGGGTCCGCTCACACCCACAGCCAGAGGGGGACCGTGAACGGAGCACAGTGGTCCAGCAATGCAGGAGGTGAGGCAAGACATCCTTCACAAGTTGTTGCCTTGGGAGTCTTTGTTTTGGGAAAAACAATAAGTCAAAAGCGGCAACTTCTTTTGGTCAAGGACAAGTTGTGCAAATATACCCGTGTTTTTAGTAAATGCTGAAAAAAGAGAAGAAATGTTGGAACACAAAAATACAAAAACATGTCTATTTTAAAAGGAAATGTAGCAAGAGTAAAGTTGTGATATTATGGTACAAAGTTGTAATACAAAAAAGTCCTTTTTATTTTCAAACACTGATAGTGTTACACTAAAACAGTGTAAAGTTATGTTTGTAATACTAAAAGTGTAAACAAACAACAACAAAAAACGCCAGACGCTCCTCTTCGTTTTGTGTATCGTTTACTTGTGAACTTAATCATTCCAAAAACGTCAAACACTAACGATGTGGGAAAAAATTGTATAGCAAAATAAAGCGAGTGTGTTACAGTAAGAAAGAGTAAGAGTAAGGTTACAAAAAACTGTGTGGCTCGATTCCACCATACCTGACTGCCATAACCCGTAATACACTGTGTCCAAACCTAATTACCACACAGATCCTTCCGCCATAAATGCAATTAAACAGTTACATATCCTTCACTGTATTAAAGCAGTATAAAATAGTACATTATCGAACTATTCACACAAATGTAATGATTACAAATAAAGTGTGCCTTATAATTACTCTAAGCATGCAATATATACATTTTCGTATTATTTAAATAAATAGTCCCATTTTGGCTGAATAAACATAAAGCACCTTCCATAAAATGTAAATTAACTTAAGTAGTATTTAGGCTCCTTCACCTATGTTCCGAATGAAATATCACACAAAGTTGTATTAAAAAGTGGACCAAGAAACAAGTCACAAAGTTACACAAACATTATTTTTTTGTTAAAATCATAATATAATAATAAAAAAACTTAAATATGTTTTATGAAACAAGTCACAAAGTTACACAAACATTTTTTTTTGTTAAAATCATAATATAATAATAAAAAAACTTAAATATGTTTCAATGTTATTATATATATATATATATATATATATATATATATATATATATATATATATATATATATATATATATATATATATATACGTATATATATATATATATATATATATATATATATATATATATATATATATATATATATATATATATACATATATGTATATATATATATATATGTATATATATATATATATATATATATATATATATATATATATATATATATATATATATATATATATATATTTTTTTTTTTTTTTTTTTTCTTTTTTTTAATATATTTAAAAAAAAATTTAAACTATGAAAAATACTTATTGTATTTAAAAAAATGTTTATTTTTGTACGATACATTTGTAATATAAGAATTAATTATTTTTGGTTAAAAAAAAGATTTACCAAATTAATCATTATGTTGCTGGAATTAATTCATATAAAAATAAAAATATATATATATATTTTAAGGCATTGAGAGGTTAAAATTACAATAGTTGTGATCATCTTCAATTGTTTTTCTTTTAAATCAGGCATGCAAGACTTTAACTATCTCCACACCAACTGCTTCGAGGTGACGATGGAGGTGGGCTGTGATAAATTTCCCCCGGAGGACGACCTGTTCATCAGCTGGCACGAGAACCAGGAAGCCATGTTGTCCTTCATAGAAGCGGTTGGTGAAGACAACGTCTCTAAATGTCGTTTTTTTGTACCAACTTGTCATCTGTTCTACTGGGTGTCACTTTTTTAGGCCCATCGAGGGATCAAAGGCATCGTGAAAGACGTGGAGGGAAACGGCATCAAAGGCGCCAAGATCGCAGTGCGAGGGATACGTCACAACATCGCTGCAAGTACGGTTTGACATGTTCATCGCCTCGCTATTTCAAGGCACAGTCCAGTGCCATCAAAAGACTGCATTTAGTGTGCCAGGTTTGGAGTCAAAATCGCAAGATAACTGTAGAAACGTTTTTGTTGTCAGTTTTCCACAACATGACGTCAGAGCTTAATGCTAAGCTACGTGGCTAATAACATTTTTGGGGCTGCCTTCAACCAAGGATCTTCACACTCACCTTCTTTGTTCCCATGGTTGGAAAGTTGTGTTCACCATTCATAGCAAGCAAGAACATGTTTATGAAAATGTTCTGAGCGAGGGTCCAAACTTCGTATCGCCTAAAATAACTTTATATTGCCTTAAAAACCTTCATAAAAGCCTTAAATAACCCAAACTTTATATTGCCTTAAATAACCCCAAACTTCATATTGTCTTAAATAACCCCAAACTTCATATTGTCTTAAATAACCCCAAACTTCATATTGTCTTAAATAACCCCTAACTTCATATTGCCTTAAATAACTTCATATTGCCTTCAATAACCACAAACTTTATAAGTTCATCCAGCCAGCCATTTTCTTCCGCTTATCCGAGGTCGGGTTGCGGGGGCAGCAGCCTAAGCAGAGAAGCACAGACTTCCCTCTCCCCAGCCACTTTGTCCAGCTCCTTCTGGGGGATCCCGAGGTGTTTCCAGGCCAGCCGGGAGACATAGCCTTCCCAACTTATCCTAGGTCTTCCCCGTGGCCCCCTACCGGTCGGACATGCCCTAAACACCTCCCTAGGGAGGTGTTCGGGTGGCATCCTGACCAGATGCCCAAACCACTTCATCTGGCTCCTCTCGATGTGGAAGAGCAGCGGCTTTACTTTGAGCTCCTCCCAGTTGACAGAGCTTCTCACCCTATCTCTAAGGGAGAGCCCCGCCACCCGGCGGAGGAAACTCATTTCGGCCGCTTGTACCCCTGATCTTGTCCTTTGGTCATAACCCAAAGCTCATGACCATAGGTAAGGATGGGAACGTAGATCGACTGGTAAATTGAGAGCTCTGCCTTCCGGCTCAGCTCCTTCTTCGCCACAACGGATCGATACAGCGCACATCACACACTGCTGCAAACCGATCCAGTGAGAGCTGAAGATCCTGGCCAGATGAAGCCATCAGGACCACATCATCTGCAAAAAGCAGAGACCTAATTCTGCGGCCACAAAACCGGATCCCCTCAATGCCCTTAATGCGCCTACAAATTCTGTCCATCAAATTTTCGAATAGAAGCAATGACAAAGGGCAGCCTTGGCAGAGTCCAACCCTCACTGGAAACAGGTCCGACTTACTGCCGGCAATGCGGACCAAGCTCTGACACTGATCATACAGGGAGCAAACCGCCACAATCAGACAGTCCGACACCCCATACTCTCTGAGCACTCCCCACAGGACTTCCCGGGAGAGACGGTTGAATGCCTTCTCCAAGTCCACAAAGCACATGTAGACTCGTTGGGCAAACTCCCATGCACCCTGAAGGACCCTGCCGAGAGTATAGAGCTGGTCCACCGTTCCACGGCCAGGACGAAAACCACACTGTTCCTCCTGAATATGAGGTTCGACCATCTGGCGTAGCCTCCTCTCCAGTACACCTGAATAGACCTTACCGGGAAGGCTGAGGAGTGTGATCCCGGGATAGTTGGAACACACCCTCTGGTTCCCCTTCTTAAAGAGAGGAACCACCACCCCGGTCTGTCAATCCAGAGGTATCGCCCCTGATGTCAACCCGATGTCGCAGAGTCTTGTCAACCAAGACAGCCCCACATCATCCAGAGCTGGGCGGCTCTCATCCGTGGAGCTTTTTAACTATATCGGCAACCTCAGCCGCAGAAATAGGAGAGCCCACCACAGATTCCCCAGACACTGCTTCCCCATAGGAAGACGTGTTGGTGGGATTGAGGAGGTCTTCGAAGTATTCCATCCACCGATCCACAACATCTGCAGTGACAGTGCACTGCTTCCCCTTCCTGAGGTGGCGGATGGTGGTCCAGAATCACTTCGAAGCTGTCCGGAAGTAGTTTTCTATGGCTTCCCCGAACTCCTCCCATGTCCGAGTTTTTGCCTCCGCGACCGCTGAAGCCACACACCGCTTGGCCTGTCGGTACCTGTCCACTGCCTCTGGAGTCCCAAGAGCCAAAAGGACCCGATAGGACTCTTTCTTCAGCTTGACGGCATCCCTCACCGCTGGTGTCCACCAGCAGTTTCTACAATTACCGCCACGACAGGCACCAACCACCTTGCGGCCACAGCTCCAATCGGCCGCCTCGACAATAGACGTACGTAAAATGGTCCAGTCGGACTCAATGTCCAGCACCTCCCTCGTGACATGTCTTCCGGAGGTGGGAATTAAAACTCTCTCTGATAGGAGACTGCTGGACGTTCCCAGCAGACCCTCACAATGCGTTTGGGCATGCCAGTCTGTTTGGCATCCTCCCCCACCATCGCAGCCAACTCATCACAAGGTGGTGATCGGTAGAAAGCACCGCCCATCTCTCACCCAAGTGTTCAAAACATGAGACCGCAAATCCGATGACACAAGTACAAAGTCGATCATGGAACTGCGGCCTAGGGTGTCCTGGTGCCAAGTGCACATATAGACACCCTTATGTTTGAACATTGTGTTGTTATGGACAATCTGTGACAAGCACAAAAGTCCAATAACAAAACACCACTCGGGTTCAGATCCGGGCGGCCATTCTTCCCAATCACGCCTCTCCAGGTTTCACTGTCGTTGCCAATATGAGCGTTGAAAGACCCCAGTAGAACACGCATCACCCAGGGGAGCACTCTCCAGTACTCCCTCGAGGTAATCCAAAAAGGGTGGGTACTCTGAGCTGCTGTTTGGTGCGTAAGAACGAACAACAGTCAGGACCTGTCCCCCCACTAGAAGGCGGAGGGAAGCTACCCTCTCGTCCACTGGGTTGTTCTACAACGTGCAGGCTTTGAGCCGGAGGGCAACAAGAATTGCCACCCCAGCCCGTCACCTCTCACTGCGTGCAACACCAGAGTGGAAGAGAGTCCATCCCCTCTCGAGAGAAGTGGTTCCAGAGCCCTTGCTGCGCGTCGAAGTGACTCAGACTATATCGAGCTTCTCCACCTCGCGCACTAGCGGGCTCCTTACCCCCCAGTAAGGTGACGTTCCACGTACCAAGAGCTATCTTATGTAGCCGAGGATTGGACCGCCAAGTGTCCTGCCTTCGGCTGCCACCCAGCTCACAATGCTCCTGACCTCTATGGCCCCTCCTATGAGTGGTGAGCCCATTGGAGGAGGGACCCACATTCCCTTTTCAGGCTGTGCCCGGCCGGGCCCAACCTGAGCCCTTTGTTTTTCTTTTTAAGCGAGGTCTTCGAGCTGCACTTTGTCGGATCCCTCACATAGGACCTGTTTGTCTTGGTAGACCCTACCAGGGGGCATAGAAGCCCCCGGACAACATAGCTCTTAGGATCATTGGGACACGCAAACTCTTCTACCACGATAAGGTGGCAGCTCAGAGAGGAGTAAATAATTTCATATTGCCTTTAATAACCCCAAACTTCATATTGCCTTAAATAACTTCATATCGTCTTAAATAACCCCAAACTTCATAGTGCCTTAAATAACTTCATATTGCCCTCAATAACGTCATATTGCCTTAAATAACTTCATATTGCCTTAAATAACCCAAACTTCATCTTGCCTTAAATAACCCCAAACTTCATATTGCCTTAAATAACTTCATATTGCCTCAAATAACTTCATATTGCCTTATATAACTTCTTATTGCCTTAAATAACCCCAAACTTCATATTGCCTTAAATAACCCCAAACTTCGTATCACCTTAAATAACTACATATTGCCTTAAATAACTTCGTATTGCCTTAAATAATCCCAAACTTCATATTGCCTTAAATAACCCCAAACTTAGTATCGCCTTAAACAACTTCATATTGCCTTAAATAACTTCATATTGATTAAATAACTTCATATTGCCTTAAATAACCCCAAACTTCATATTGCCTTAAATAACTTCATATTGCCTTAAATAACTTTGTATTGCCTTAAATAACCCCAAACCACATATTGCCTTAAATAACTTCATATTGCCTTAAATAAATTCATATTGCCTTAAATAACACCAAACTTCATATTGCCTTATATAACCCCAAACTTCATATTGCCTTAAATAACCCCAAACTTTGTATCGCCTTAAATAACTTCATAGTGCCTTAAATAACCCAAACTTCATATTGCCTTAAATAACTTCATATTGCCTTAAATAACCGCAAACTTCATATTGCCTTAAATAACCCCAAACTTTATATTGCCTTAAATAACCCCAAACTTCATATTGCCTTATATAACCCCAAACTTCGTATCACCTTAAATAACTTCACATTGCCTTAAATAACCCAAACTTCATATTGCCTTAAATAACTTCATATTGCCTTAAATAACCGCAAACTTCATATTGCCTTAAATAACCCCAAACTTTATATTGCCTTAAATAACCCCAAACTTCATATTGCCTTATATAACCCCAAACTTCGTATCACCTTAAATAACTTCATATTGCCTTAAATAACTTCGTATTGCCTTAAATAATCCCAAACTTCATATTGCCTTAAATAACCCCAAACTTAGTATCGCCTTAAACAACTTCATATTGCCTTAAATAACTTCATATTGATTAAATAACTTCATATTGCCTTAAATAACCCCAAACTTCATATTGCCTTAAATAACTTCATATTGCCTTAAATAACTTTGTATTGCCTTAAATAACCCCAAACCACATATTGCCTTAAATAACTTCATATTGCCTTAAATAAATTCATATTGCCTTAAATAACACCAAACTTCATATTGCCTTATATAACCCCAAACTTCATATTGCCTTAAATAACCCCAAACTTTGTATCGCCTTAAATAACTTCATAGTGCCTTAAATAACTTCATATTGCCTTAAATAACCCAAACTTCATATTGCCTTAAATAACTTCATATTGCCTTAAATAACCGCAAACTTCATATTGCCTTAAATAACCCCAAACTTCATATTGCCTTAAATAACCCCAAACTTCATATTGCCTTATATAACCCCAAACTTCATATTGCCTTAAATAACTTCATATTGCCTTAAATAACCCCAAACCACACATTGCCTTAAATAACTTCATATTGTCTTAAACAACTTCATATTGTCTTAAACAACTTCATATTGCCTTAAATAACCCCAAACTTCATATTGCCTTAAATAACCCCAAAATGTATATTGCCTTAAATAACTTCATATTACCTTAAATAACCCAAACAGACGAGCTCATGTGATGATAAAATGTCATGAAATACTGCACAATGCACATCTCCTAATATTGACCATTTTGAGTTGACACAATGAACTTTGTGACTGAAAGAAAGAACCAAATGTCTTATCAATCACCAAATCTCTTATCAATCCTAAAAGTGCTTGTCTGTGATTTAAACCCATCTTTCTACAAAAAGCCACACACTATGTGTACACTCATGTATGGCTAAAACACAATGTAGTACACAAATTAACACACAATGTCTACACTCATGTCTAGCTATGGATACAAACGACACTCAATCTGCGACAATACTTCTGTTAAGGTCTCTGACTTTCTTGTTCTTGTTCTCGCTGACAACAATAACAATTCCCCCTTTTGTTTGCCTTCAAGTATATCTGGGCGGCGTCATCCAAGCACTCTTTCACACTCATCCCAACTCTGGACAACATTTTGCTGTGCGCCAAAATCCGTACAGTTGTTAATAATCACTCATTTGCACACAGCTATGTTGTAAACAAAATGTCATGACTTATTTACATCTTTCATAAACACACAAGACTTATGTTGTTTGGGAACAGTTGGTAATGGTTATGTGCAGTAAAACTTTTCATGAACTCAACTCCCTCATGTTCCTAAATTTGTGTTCCGCATCTTAGATCAGGGGTGTCCAAACTTTTTCCACTGAGGGCCGCACACGGAAAAATTAAAGGCCATTTTGATATTTTTAATTTTCAAAACATAACAAAATATATGGATTTTGTTTGTTTTTTTACCTTTAGGGCTCCAGGGGACCATAAAGGGTCTAAGTCATTAAAATGTTAAAAACAAGTCAATTTTTTTTTATTTTATTTATATAACGCTTACAGTAAATCTGTACAGTATATCAACTTCTGGTTAATACAAAGTTTAAAAAAATAAAAAGGTTTTATGCCTTTTCTGTCAAAGACAACTTAGTTTTTTATAATAAAACTGAAAAATGCAGTATTTCCCCCACTGCCCAAAACATTCAGAAAGCAATGTTTGATGTGAAGTAATTAGAGCCTTAAAAAGATCAATAATGCAGGACACCATTGATTTTAAATCATTATTATTTTTGAGTAATCACAGTGAAAAGATAAATAAAATCCCATTAAATATATTTGGGATCCAAAAGGTGCCCCACTCAGAAAGTGATACATTTTTATTAGTTTTTTTTTAACTTTCAACACTTAAGTTACGAGCTCAACTTCAGATATATCTGTCGATTTTACGTTTGAACCATTATTTTGTTGGTTTTATGCTCTTTTGTCAAATAAAATGTTGATTTTTTTGTATGGCAACCACACAATTTATGCAATATTTCCCACATAAAACATTTTAAAGTGAAATATTTGAAATAATTGGAGCCTTGAATAGGTCAATAATTCATTATAACATTGATTTTTTTTTTTTGGAGCAATGGCAAAAAAAGGAAAAAGAAAGATAGACAAAGGGGGAAAAAAAGCCTGCATGGTAGCTTTGTGGCAACATTGCAACTTTTTCTAGTTAGATTTAACCTCATTCCACTTTTTTAAATGTTTTTTAAATTTTTGCAATAGCATTTCCAGAATGTGTGGTGGGCCGGTAAACAATTAGCTGCGGGCCGCAAATGGCCCCCGGGCCGCACTTTGGACACCCATGTCTTAGATGAAGAGCGCAGTTAGGATTTTGGTTTACAGAGTAAACAACTTAAAACTAAGGTTTTGGCCTTTTTTTTCTCTCAACGCATACATTTGTCTAAATATGGCCAAGGACACGCATTATTGTGGGTTTCCTGCACATCGTCTTCATCACTAAAGGAAAAATCTAATCTGTGGGAGAGAATTTCTCTGACATTTTCAAGTACCGTATTTTCTGGACTATAAGGCGCACTTAAAATCATTTTTTTCCCTCAAAACTCGACAGTGCGCCTTATAACCCGGTGCGCCTAATGTACTGGTTTTGCTTACCGACCTCGAATCTATTTTATTTGGTACATGGTGAAATGATAAGTGTGACCAGTTACACATAAGAGATACGTGTAGACTGCAATATGATGGCAGTCACACATAAGAAATACCTGTAGACTGCAATATGACTCAAGTAAACAACACCAACATTTTATATGTTTCATTGAAAATATAGAACATTACACACAGCGCTCAAAAATCTCTCAAAATGTTTTAGTATGACTTTTGTAAGCTACGAAGCCGCACCGCTTGATGGATTGTACTGTGCTTCAACATAGGAGTATTATTATGGTGTGTGTATAAGGTAAGACACATTATCTGGCATTTTGTTTCGCAATATTATGCAAAAGCAACTTTTCTTATCTTCTGGTACCTGCTGATCTATGTTTGGGATCTGCATAAGTCCTGAAAAATTGCGCGCGTCCGCCTTTGTAGTCCGTGCCGACACCGTAGTCGATACGCTTCTTCTTTTTCTCTATCGCCTTGTTATGGGACATTCATCCTCCGCTGTTGCCAATTCTAATATAAAGTAGTGTAAAGTTCTTACTTATATCTGTCAGTAAACTCGCCATGAAAGCGCTAAAACATACCGGTGTAGTGAGTTTATATTATTCACCCAAGGAACTTTAGTTATTAGAGAGTTACGGTAGGACGTTTTTTCACGGGATATCTTTCTTTTCTGTTGTTGTTTCCGGATGAGGAGATGCTGCTCCGTTATTGATTTAAGTAAAGTCTGAATGTCTTTAAAACAGTTAGATCCATTTTTTGACACTTCTTCCACTCCCGTCCTTACACACCGGTACAACAAAGATGACGGGGAGAAGACGCTGCCAAAGGTTAGCCACGTAAATAAGACCGCCCACAAAACGCTGCATCCTGAAGCGACTGTCAGAAAGAGGCTTGAAGATGATCTGAAAAACATCATCTATGCAACATTTTGACCAAAGAACCACCATTACATGTTATGTAGACCACAAGGAAGTGTTTTACATTTAGAAAAAATAAATAATAATATGACTCCTTTAATGCGGCCTATAATCCGGTGCGCCTTATATATGAAAAAAATATCAAAAATAGACCATTGATCGGCAGTGCGCCTTATAATCCGGTGCACCTTATGGTCCGGAAAATACTAAGGGTGTAACGATACACAAAAATTTCGGTTCGGTTCGTACCTCGGTTTAGAGGTCACGATTCGGTTCATTTTCGGTACAGTAAGAAAACAACAAAATATACATTTTCTGGTTATTTATTTACCAAAATTTGTAACAATGGCTTTATCCTTTTAACATTGCTTTAAAATAGCTCTGTGTGTGATGGATGTGAGCCACCACTAGGCTGATCAGTGCAACAGCAGGCAGTCATGAATGCTAAGCATAACAATAACATACATATACACACTGTTGCGTCTGACCAGATGTTCCTCCAAGGGGAATTTAAAACGCTTGTCACTCCCAAGTTCTTTTGATGACATATAAACTGAGCTCAAATTGACCACCAGGACAGAATAGGTATTTTGTAATTTATTTTCAAATATTTGAGAATAGAGACCAGCCTCGAACAACACATACAAATGCGTAGCCAAAGTTGATCTGAAAAACATCACGGAAAACACTCTCTTCTTCAATATCTCCCCCCGCCCTCATCTCTCTCACCCCAAACACATGCTCATTGTGTCTCTTATCTAGAGTCGGCCTGGGAAGGGAAGCAAGGAGGATTCCTCCTCTCTGCCTTCTAACCTCAAGGCCGACCCCAGTGCAAGCACTTTGTCATTAGATGAATAGAAAAGCAAAAGAGTACAATATGGAACATTAGCTATTTGTAATATGACTATGAAAATAAAGAAGTAACACAAAAATATGGATATATGAAAATATATATATATCTCTGTCAACACACAGGGTCCATTGCCAGGGTTAATGCAGTCAACATATATAAAATAAAAACTAAATAAGATAAGGCTCAGAATGGTTTTTTTAACAAAACCTTTCTACATATAAAGTGTATCATTTCCACATATAAAGTGCAACATTAAACTGCTTCAAGTTGTTGCTCAGATTTTTATTTTTTTATTTTTTTTATAATGTCCTGCCCAGCTTCTCAGGCAAATCATATAGTAGATGTAGATGCCCATATCGGCTGTTCAGATTTACTTTACAAAAGAGAAGTGTATATATATATATATATATATATATATATATATATATATATATATATATATATATATATATATATATATATATATATATATATATATATATGAAATATATATGAAATACTCGAGTTGGTGAATTCTAGCGGTAAATAACCACGCCCCCCCCCCCCCTATCCCCCACCTCCCGATATTGGAGGTCTCAAGGTTGGCAAGTATGGAGTACATGTGAATTTGCATGTACAATACATTTGACTCCCAGTGTGTGCGGGAGCCAGAGTACGGCCCCAGCCTCCCCGAGAGCCCATCCCACAAACAGTAGGTGTGGCGCCCAGGGAACCAGGGACCACCGCCCCCACGCAGCCAAGCCAGACAGCGACAGGAACCCCAGAGCCTGGCCCACCGCGCTGCCCACAAGGGCCAGCAGCAGGCCGCAGACAGACGCACCCGGCAGAGGACAAGGCACGAGAAAAGCAGGGGGCAGCCAGACCCCAAGCCAGCGAGAGACCACACCCCACACAGACAGAAAGGCGGGACGCCCCGCCCGAGGGGCCCGGAGACTCCCCGCCCGAGGGGCCCGGAGACCCCCCGCAACCGGACGGGAAGACCGCCCCCGCCCCACCGGCAACCGGGCCCCCACGAGCACCCCCCCCACCCCGGAGAGCGCGGCGAGGCCAGCCCACGGCCACCCCACCCAAGCCGGCCGCCACAGGACCACCCAGCACGGGGCCACGGGAACCACCCACCCCACCCGCAGGGACCCCAACGATGGAGATGGAACAACCAGCAACCGCCCCGCCGAGTCCCCCCCCTGAGGTAGGGGAAAATAAATAAATAAAATAAATAAATAAATAAATAAATAAATAAATAAATAAATAATAATAATAATAATATTAATAAAATATATTAAAAAAATAAGAATAAATAAATAATTAAATCTATTTAAAAAAAAAAAAAGAATTAAAAGAAGATCACAAACATGCTGACACACAAGGTCGCTACCCCAACAGCTGGCCGACTTGCAGCACCTCGGAATACCCTGCAGCACCAAGCTAGCACAGTAGACGCAGGGACCAGACCCAGCAGGCCCCAACCAAGACGGGCACCCGGAAGGGATGGACGGTGGGACCCAGGAGCTCCAGACACGCAGTCTGGAGGCAGTAGCCCGAGGCGCCGACCCCCATCCGACAGGCAGGCCCAGAACGTACCCCCAGAAATATACATACATATCTATATACATACACATACACATGTACACATACACACACATACACATACATACACATATATACATACATACATACATACATACATACATACATACATACATACATACATACATACATACATACATACATACATACATACATACACACACATACACATACATATACACAGTTTGTCAGCCCCGACAACCGCCACGCGCGCGCGCGCTGCCACCGGTCACAACGTCAGCCACCCCCCTGCACCAGACCCAGCAGCCACGGGCGCCCACATTACAAACAAACGGCAGCAGAAACAGCAGCCACAACACCCCCAGACAGCCAGCACCACCCAATCAAATCAAAGCGATAAAAAAAAAACGCGACCGGCAACCACACGCCAACAGGATCACGGAGACCAGCCAGCGCCAGCCCGCCAGCAAGCCCAAACGCCAACACGCAAACAAGAGACACCCCCCCCCCCCCCACACCAAAAGACCCCACCACCCCAACCCAAACCCGCACAAACACACCACCGCCCAAACAACCGAGACACAGCATCCAGACCAGACACGGGCGCCGCGCCGCCACCACATCAAGTCGCCAACAGAGACCCCACAGCGCAAGGTCGGGCCACACGGGAACGGACCCCACCCAACAGGAAGCGAGACCCGCGCGACGCCACACACAAATAAATAATAAGATTAAACAAAAATAATAATAATAATTTAAATTAAAAAATAATAATAAAATAAAATACAAATCAAATTAAATTAAATTAAAAATAACACATTTTTGTTGCTCAGATTAAATAAAATGTCAAAACTTTTCTTCTACATACAAAAAGTGCAACATTAAACAGTTTCAAGTCAACTCAGCCTCAGAATAACTTTTCTTTCCCCCCCCAGCCTTTAACCCTGGTGACTTTCACTCAATCTTCATGTTTTTTGCCAGAAAAATCAGTTTATCCAAATTGTCTGCAGAAAGAGCAGACCTGCTTGCAGTTAAAATGTCTCCAGCTGTGGAAAATACCCTTTCACTGGGCACGAAGGTAGCAGGTATGGCGAGGTAGTGCCTGACTAACTTGGCAGTAAGAGGATATATGGGCTCATTGTTCTTCCACCATAGAAGTGGGTCAAAATCTAGTTTTTAATGCAATATGGTCTTAAATCTGCTGCTATAAAAACATTTGTTATTGCTTTAGCCCTGCCTGACTCGCCGAGGAGAGGCTGCTTGAATACGGTGGGGAGCTGTGTTTGCACCACGCTCGTCCTTCTCTTCGTTGAAGCGATGGTATCCATTGTTGTATCGCACCACAAAGCCGAAATGTTCCCAAACGGGAGATCTTAACGAGGCAGGAGGGTCTTCCAGCTCTGACTTTTGCATGTTGTAGTAGCCCGGTCGTTGCTAGCATGCCGTGTGTTGTGCCTCGGTGTGCATTGTTTACACAACGTGCGGTGCGCAACTTAATATGTCCATGTGGAAACTCGTTCGGTGCACCTCCGTTCCGAACCGAACCCCCCGTACCGAAACGGTTCAATACAAATACACGTACCGTTACACCCTTAGAAAATACGGTGTAATAGATGGGTGTAATAGATGATAAAGTGAACTGGAAATCTCATATTAAAAATATAAAACATAAAGTAACAAGAAACACGTCAATAATGAACAAAAAGCCCTCCATATTCTTTACTGCTCGCTAGTGTTACCATATCTGAGTTATTGTGCAGAAATATGGGAAATAACTACAAAAGTACATTACATGCACTAAAAGTGTTACAAAAAAAGATCAATTAGAATAATAAATAATGTTGGATATAGAGAACATGCAAACACTTTTTTTTTATTGAAAACTATTGAAATTCAATGATTTGGTGCATTTGAAAACAGCTAAAATTATGTATAAATCAAACTAATCTGCTTTCCAAGAATATACAACAATTCTTCTCAACAAAGGAGGAGAAATATAACGTTAGGGAAAAAACTAATTTAAAACATTTGTATGCACGTACAACACTTAAAAGCTTTAGTATATCAGTATGTGGAATTAAGTTATGGAATGAATGAAGCAAAGAAATCAAACAAGGTATCAATATGTTCAAACTCCCAGTGTTTTCAAAGTACAAAGAAGAAGAATTATGATAAACGTCACGAATTTATTGAAAACAAGATATTATCCATCTTCTTAAGTGAATCATAACTGATTTAACGACTGATGGGGAGAACTGGCGTATTTCGAACACATTGATGTAACTTGTGTACAAATTGAGAACAGTTGGTAAACATCTGTGTTCGTAATTTCTTTGAAGTTAAAAAGGGGGAGGATTAGATAAGACTTGTTTCTTCTTACTCCGTTTAAGACATGCTGTAAAGGAAAATGAAAATATGTCAAATATGTGTTGATACTGTTCCAAATACAAAATCCAAAACCAGTGAAGTTGGCATGTTGTGTAAATTGTATATAAAAACAGAATACAATGATTTGCAAATCCAAAAAGCGACATCAGTGTGTAAAGGATATCACCACATGGACTCAGGAACACTACAGAAAACCACTGTCAGTAACTATCTATCATCTGTATGTGCAAGTTAAAACTCTACTATGCAAAACGAAAGCCATTTATCAACAACACCCAGAAACGCCGCCGGCTTCGCTGGGCTCGAGCTCATCGAGGATGGACTGATGCAAAGTGGAAAAGTGTTTTGTGGTCTGACGAGTCCACATTTCAAATTGTTTTTGGAAACCGTGGACGTCGTGTCCTCTGGAACAAAGAGAAAAAGAACCATCCGGATTGTTATAGGTGCAAAGTTCAAAAGCCAGCATCTGTGATGGTATGGAGGTGTATTAGTGCCCAAGGCATGGGTAACTTACACATCTGTGAAGGCACCATTAATGCTGAAAGGTACATGCAGGTTTTGGTGCAATTTATGTTGCCATCCAAGCAACGTTATCAAGGACGCCCCTGCTTATTTCAGCAAGACAATGCCAAGCCATGTGTTACAACAGCATGGCTTCATAGTAAAAGAGTGCGTGAAGGCCAGACCTGTCTCCCATTGAAAATGTATGGCACAATATGAAGCCTAAAATACACATATTTTTGATGACTTTTCATTCTATGACTATTATTGAATGAATTCACCATTTAGGAATAGTAATAATCAAATTCATTATAGTAAAAAGGATAACAAATGTTAATGTTTAGTAATAATCAAATTAATTATATTAAAAAGGATAACAATTCTAATGTTGCAGGAAAACTCAGAATGTTAGACATAGACTTAGACAAACTTTATTGATCCACAAGAGAAATTGTTCCACACAGTAGCTCAGTTACTAAGGATGGAAAGGGCAAGGATGGAAAGGATAATGCAGGTGATTTTTTTTTTCCATCCATTGCCAGTCTTGGCAATTTTTTTCAATTAAAATGTTGAACAACTTAAGGTGTACACCAAGAAAGAATAGGGAATAATTCCACCTGAAAAGCTTCAAAAATTGGTCTCCTCAGTTCCCAAACGTTTACTGAGTGTTGTTAAAAGGAAAGGCCATGTAACACAGTGGTAAAAATGCCCCTGTGCTAACTTTTTTTGCAATGGTTGCTGCCATTAAATTCTAAGTTAATGATTATTTAACTTAGTTTCTCAGTTCGAACATTAAATATCTTGTCTTTGTAGTCTATTCAATTGAATATAAGTTCAAATGGATTTGCAAATTATTGTATTCTGTTTTTATTTATGAATTACACAACATGCCAACTTCACTGGTTTTGGGTTTTGTACATTTCCACCAACAAATTGTTTTTATTATTATTAATATATTTATTTTTCTACATTTTTAGCTGACCAAGGGGAGTACTGGCGCCTCCTCACCCCAGGCACCCACATAGTGACGGCCACGGCGCTGGGCTACACGCGTGCAACCAAGATGGTCCAGATCCCGCCCACGATGCACAGCGCGGGGCGAGTGGACTTCGTGTTGGAGAAGGTGGCGATGGAGCCCCTCCAGCTGCAGGAGGAGGAGGAGGAGGCGGCCGCCTACAACCGCTTCGACCCCAACAACCAGTACGAACGCTACATTCTGATGGCCGACATCAGCTCCGCCGGAGAGGAGCGTGTGGAGAAGCCCTGGTGGTGGAGCTACTTTGTCCTGCCGGGCGTGCCCTCTCCCACCTGGCTTCTTAAAAGTCACTAAATTGACAACTTTTTCACCATTCTGCAACTAGTTTCAGCGCTTACACGTCTCTTTCCTCCTCATTTTCTTTTTTCATATTTATAGTTCGCACTTCCTTTGTATAAATCTAACATTACTCTGGTACGCTGTATATCAAGGCAGCTGGCCACTAGAGGGCGACAATACTCAATGTTTTGCTCAGATAGGGCCTTGTTATTGTGTTTTTTTCCCCTGTAAATAAACACATATTTTTGATGACTTTTCATTCTCTGACTATTATTGAATGAATTCACCATTTAGGAATAGTAATAATCAAATTAATTATAGTAAAAAGTATACAAATGTTAATGTTGCACAAAAAACTGTTTAGGCTTAGACTTAGATGTTAGAATAATCATGTATATATATTATCACCAGTGTTGGGACGCGTTACTGTAACGGCGTTAGTTTCGGCGGTAACTAGTAATCTAACGCGTTATTTTTTATATTCAGTAACTCAGTTACCGTTACTACATGATGCGTTACTGCGTTATTTTACGTTACTTTTCATGTAGTATAAAGTGTGTTTTATCGGAGCGCTGCAGTGTCATCGTTCTGATTCTTCTTGTGTCACAAGCCGGAGAAGAGAGACATGCGCTCTGTGTGTGTCTGGGTGTGGGTGTGAGTGTGGGGAGGGAGGAGGGAGGGGGGGGGGGGGGGGGGCGTGTCTGATCATGGCGGAGCCAGAAGTCGAGTTTGTTAACATGGAGATATTTTCACTACTTTTCTTTTGTCGAGCACAAAGAAAAAAATAAAATTTTAGTTAAATATAAATTGTGCTTTGGATCAAAGATCCCATCTACTGCCCAAAACAGCAATTCAAATCTGCTGAAACAAGCTACATAAGCAACATGCTTCGACGAAGCTAGTAAAGAGAGACAGAGACTCCAATGCCACTTCATCTCCACCATCACCATTTAAGGATTAACTCTGCCTCTGCTCATCATTCAGCACTGAAGGTACACACTCTGTCAATCAATGTTCCCTCTAATTTTTCATGTGTGTGAGCAAAGGCAAAAACTCCCTGAGCTTTCAGTGGAGCCCATGTGAGCAACATCAGACGTGCGCACTGTGGCTACACCAGCAGCACACCTGTACCAAACCTGACTAAATAACAAGTTACATCTCCATCCATCCATCCATCCATTTTCTACCGCGGGGTCGCTGGAGCCTATCTCAGCTGCATTCGGGCGGAAGGCGGGGTACACCCTGGACAAGTCCCCACCTCATCGCAGGGCCAACACAGATAGACAGACAACAATCTCTTATTATTATAATCAAAAGACAACAGTCATTTCCATTTCTAATATAACAATGACAATAACAAAAAATATTGTTTTTCATGAACTGTGTACTTGTATTGTTTGTCTGGGTGGAGGTCCTGCTTTGGAAATAATTTGTACCCCTTTCAGACATTGCATTTAGTTCCCAATTAAAACATTCACATGTTGCACAATGAGATGTAAGCAGGGGATCATGTGTACATTCCTGCAACTTCCTGTTTGTAAAAAATACATTTTTATTAGTATTTATTTAATATACTAACAGCATTTAATGATTAATATTTATAAATTAAGATTCCTAATAAATGACACTAGAATAAGCACACATTTGATTGGTAAATCATAGTGTAACGACCTGGAATTACACTTTATGTGTGGTGTTGGAGTTGTCCGACTTTTTGTGTGGCTGTAAACGCATCACTGGCTAAGTGCCATATGTGCATGTGTTGGCGCAAGTGAGAAAGAGCGAGTGGCTGCTGTTGATATAACAAAGTTGGTTTTGGTCTGGTTTGTACTGCAGAAAATGACCACTTTTGCTAGATATAATTTTTTTTACTAATGTTTTGGTGATGTGTTTATGGCCGACAATAAAGAGTTTTGCTCAGTAAAGTGATGGATGGAATTCATGTCCTCAAAGCGTCTCGACAGACGTTACAATATTTGAACAAGGATGACGAAAAGTGTTTTCTCTGTCGTGTCCGTGTCGTGTCGAAAATTGTTATGCGCTTATTTTTTTTATTTGATTTTGTGCGTGGCATAGATTTGCCGTGCGCAGAGGACGCTTGAGCAGTGCGCAATTGCACAGGCGCGCACCTTAGAGGGAACGTTGCTGTCAATTCTCTTATATACTCTTTCATCCTAGACTTCTAGAGTGTTTGATTATCACATCACTCTAAATGTATAGACTATAAAGTTCACAAACATAAAGAGGGATGCTAGTGGGCCAGGCCAATCTTTCCTTATCTCTAAACTAAAACTGGGGAAATGTGTAGAGTGTTCTGGGCTTCAGACATGATTTTGTGTCAGAATTCCTTGAGGAAAAATGCCTGGTTAGGTTTTGTGTATGTAGGTGTGCCTTTCTTGCTTTACAGCTATGCTGTTATTATGCTGTTTGTTACTTATGTATGTTATGTTGCAGCTATTTAAAATAGTTTTGTCAATTTGTTCTGGCCAGAAACTAATTGGCCTTTGTAACATATCTTTGTCTTTGTGTGTTGTATGTAGACCACATTGCTTAGCAGAGTTCAGTGATGCAAATGCACGTCAAGTTGATCAATACATTGTATTATTCTCCAGTGCAATAACAGTACTGAGATGAAGGCTAAAAGGGCATTAATGGGAGCTTTAAAAAAAAAAAAAGTAACTAAATAGTTACTTTTCACAGTAACGCATTACTTTTTGGTGTAAGTAACTGAGTTAGTAACTGAGTTACTTTTGAAATGAAGTAACTAGTAACTGTAACTAGTTACTGGTTTTCAGTAACTAACCCAACACTGTTTATCACACAACTTTAGTATGCTTAAGGTCCGTTGCTATAGTTATTAGCTATTGTGCTCAAGCTGTATTTTTCCTATCTGTGCAAGGACAAAACTTCTTGTCTGAGGAGTGGCCTCAGCCGCAGATGTTATCTTTGTTTTAGCCCGCTAACAGCCACGGACTTCAAGGACCTCAACGAAGATAAGACGACAGCCCGCAGACGAAGCAGAGACAAGGCGAAATCACAAGGCCCAAGCTCATTCCGTCACGTATTGTGCGTACTGGACCTGCTTTGCATGATATATGTGGCCACTCCTTTTAGAGGCGGCCTCAGTGATGTTGACTAGGAAACTCCTGAATAAATAGAGGGACGCGGGAGCTGTACCTTAGAGCGTAGGGCGAGACTGTGACTAAGTGTGCAGCTCCATGCGTACTCCTCATGAGCTAAATTGAACTCTGTCTCTGCATGATTCCTTGCTTCTTGTCTGATTAATAGATGTCATCAGTGTTTGAAAATGACATTAGACAAACGTTATTGATCCACAACAGAAATTGTTCCACACAGTAGCTCACTTACTAAGGATAGAAAGTGCAAGGATGGAAAGGATAATGCAGGTGATTTTTTTTCCATCCATCCATGCATTTTCTCTTTCTTGACAAGTCCTGGCAATTTTTTTCAATTAAAATGTTCCGTGCTTACGAGGGGTGATGCTAAAACAATATATTTTGAAGAGGTTCCATTTCCCCTCTAGTCCCAAACAGCTACTGAAACTGAATCTTTGATGATTTGACGAATATGTTTCTAAATAAATGACTCAAAATCTTGAAAAGTAAAAACTAAGCTTTAGGGTTAGTCCTGTAACAAGGTAAAACTAACCCACTGAAACAAAGAAGCGGAAAACAGGAGAAACAAGTGAGAATACGTGAGAATACGGGGGACATCCTGTCACCTTACGACAGGTCTGGGCAATTATTTTGCCTCAGCGGGCCAAATTTAGAGAAAAAAATCTGCCTGGGGACCGTAATATCTATTTTTAGGAACACTAGTACAAAACCTCACAATAATGTCTGATTGAATGCTAAAAACACGACGACCGCCTTAAAAAACGGAATGGAATTTTAATTTTTTTTACGGAATGAGACACCAATAATGTGGGATTTACAATATTAACTATGAACGATAAAACACTAACTATTGACAACATATGAACGTCACACCCCCTCTCGATCGACATATTTTACAATCAAATGAAACGCAACAAAAATGCAATGAACAGCGAAATATGAACGCGAAGGGTAAAAAAACAAAACACCTACAATCTGATATATCACTAAGCTTTAGAACGTTGTTGTAAAAATCTCCTTCCGCGTCTGTCCCTGACACCTGCATTTCAGGCTGGCCACTCTGGAAACACTCTGTGGAAACGCTCCCCACCCACACTGCTTGGTGCCACGTCTTTGACTTATATTACCATAGTAACTAGTATATCATGCAAAAGCGCAGATTCCAACCATTGAAATACTTTGTATAGTTCAAGACTTACGGTCATTTAAAAAAACATCACTGCACATCATATTGGTACTACAGTTTCATCTTAAAGATCTAAAAAAATTTTTTTCGGAATGTCCGGCGGGCCAGATTGAAAAGCTTAATGGGCCGCATGCGACCACCGGGGCCTTAATTTGCCCAGGTCTGCCTTACGGGTATACTGTCCTCAAGAAGGGGGGCTGTCCTTTGATCTCACATTTGACAGGTTACCATGGCTACAGGTTATGTGCTGGATTAGCTTGAGGTTTCCGCTCGCAAATATTCCGCACCCAGTGTCATGGACTGTATTATGTGGGACAATGGACCTGATTTACTAAAGAATTGCGTGTACTAAAACACGTGCAAACTTGATAGCACACGTAAAGCTGATCTGCTAAGTGTGCGCAAAGTGGATTGCGTCTGATAAATTAGCAGAATAAGGCTATTTTGCATCCGTCTTCATTAATATGCAAAATAAATGCTGATCATCAAAACACTCACAATACTTATTTAGCCCACGCAATGTGATTTATCAACACTCATCACCGTTTGCGAGCACTATTTTGCGTTTTATTTGTCGAACGGATCAGTGCTCGCGCTGCAAAGACAAACGATGGACAGAGAATAATTCTCCGTCCAACGTGTCAACATTTTGGACGGTCACAAATAAAAAGGATTAGACATACTGTCTATTCAGCAACATCATTTTATAGCTGCTAGAGGACAAAAAGGCTGATTAAAACAAATTCATATGATGTGTTTTGGTATTTTTTTTCCACATGGAATATATATTATTAAAATATTATTTTTTTGTGTACAGTTACAGTGTATGTGGATCATGTTGAAATTGTACTTTGGAGTTAAACATTGGCCAAAAAGGGTAAATCTTTGGGCCAAAAAGGGTCAACTCGTCATGAAAGTCCTAAAACATACCGGTGTAGTGAGTTTACATTATTCACCGAAAGAACTTTAGTTATTAGAGAGTTCCGGTCGGACGTTTTTTCACGGGACACATTTCCGGTGTTGTTGTTGCACTAGTGAGCCACGGATGAGGATTTAAGTAAAGTCTGTGTCACGACCCGAATAGGACTCTGGACACAGATGCAGGATTTCAGAAAACAGTTATTTATTCTCAGAAGGGGAGGGGTCCAAAACGGGAGAAACAAAACAGGCTATCAAAACAGATCTAATCTGACCACTAAACTAACAAAAATATTAACAACTCAAAACACTCCGGCTATGGAGGGAAAAAGGGGCTAAGAACAAAAACTAAAAAATACAACAAAAAGCGCTCCAACGGAGGCGATGCTAGGAAGTAGTGATGGGTCCGGCAACACCGATGCATCGGCGCATGCGTCGAGCTCATAGAGCGATACCCTGTGTCGGTGCGCGTATCGCTTTTAGAAAGTCACGTGACCGAACACGAGCTGTTTTGGTCACGTGACCGCTCATGAGCTGTTCTGGTCACGTGACCGCTCATGAACCGTATCGCACTGACGCCTGCGCGCCAAACTGTGTTTATTAGGAAGCGGCGCAATGCGTGTTGTTGACGAACACCGTTAGGGCCGCTTGTTGTCACTGTCACTCAAAGTTGCATTTCAAAATTACACAGAATAAATGTGTTTATTTTGTTTAGAATTCAGATGGGTTTGATTTGGTGCGCGGCATATATTGGCTGTGCGGCGCACGGTGTGCGCGGAGGACGCTTGAGCACTGCGCAATTGCGCAGGCGCGCACCTTAGAGGGAACGTTGCTCACAGGGCACAGAGGAGGCGTCAGTGCGATACAGTTCGCGTATCGGTCACGTGACCAAAGCAGCTCATGATCGGTCACGTGACTTTCTAAAAGCGGTACGCGCACCGACACAGGGTTTCGCTCTATGAGCTCGACGCATGCGCCTATGCATCTGTGTTTCAGGACCCATCACTACTGTTACTAGAGAAGGTACAGGAATGACGGCGTGGCGAAGTTGGTAGCGTGGCCGTGCCAGCAATCGGTTACTGGGGTTCAATCCCCACCTTCTACCATCCTAGTCATGATACATGTTCACATTATTTGACTGTATCTAAAAAAGATAAAAATACATATTTTATTTAAATGAAGATATTAAATAATCCTAAATGAAATACAATGACTTGGTTTATATTATTGTATATACTAGGTCATAAAATCAGTGTCAGTTGAGTCGGTCCATAGGTTGCCTGTAGGGATTTTTAATGTCCAGCAGATGTCAGTATTTAGTGACACAGTATCGACACAGTATCAATACAGTTTTGCAATGTGTCGAAACGCTTCATGAGGCCTCATCAACCCATCACTACTAGGAAGCTAATCTTACCTGACAAAAGTTTACAAACAAAGAATCTCCCGTGGATCAAAAGGTACACAAACGTGGCAATGGCTGTAGACAAGACTGTGGCAAAGGAATGCTGGAGGTACGCACAAGAAGATACTAAACACTCTAGCACAGGACAGGAGGAGGACGAGACATTTATACACATGAGGGAGGGTGACACAGGTGGGCACAATCAGGCAATCAGGAAAGACAGACCAGCGAAACAGGAGGAAGAGCAAGTGATCTGAAACGAGAGGGAGAGTTAACATTTCAAAATAAAACAGGAAATGACAAGACAACATGAAACCAGACGGAACCCAGACAATACTTCACCCAGGTGTGACAGTCTGGGTGAAGGCCTACTGAAATGAGATTTTCTTATTCAAACGGGGATAGCAGATCCATTCTATGTCATACTTGATCATTTTGCGATATTGCCATATTTTTGCTGAAAGGATTTAGTAGAGAACATCGACGATAAAGTTCGCAACTTTTGGTCGCTGATAAAAAAAAGAGCCTTGCCTGTACCGGAAGTAGCGTGACGTCACAGGTTGAAGAGCTCCTCACATCTGAACATTGTTTACACCAGCAGCGAGAGCGATTCGGACCGAGAAAGCGACGATTACCCCATTCATTTGAGCGAGGATGAAAGATTCGTGGATGAGGAAAGTGAGAGTGAAGGATTAGAGTGCAGTGCAGGGCGCCAAGATGTATCTTTTTTCGCTCTGACCGTAACTTAGGTACAAGGGCTCATTGGATTCCACACTTTCTCCTTTTTCTATTGTGGATCACGGATTTGTACTTTAAACCACCTCGGATACTATATCCTCTTGAAAATGAGAGTCGAGAACGCGAAATGGACATTCACAGTGACTTTTATCTCCACGACAATACATCGGCGAAGCACTTTAGCTACGGAGCTAACGTGATAGCATCGTGCTAAACTGCGGATAGAAACAGAAGAAACATGCCCCTGACTGGAAGGATAGACCGAAGATCAACAATACTACTATTACTTCTACTATCAGGAGACACTGAACTAAACCCTGGACCTGTAACCACACGGTTAATGCCTGGCGAAGCCTAGCAATGCTATTGCTAACGACGTCATTGAAGCTAACTTAGCTACGGGACCTCGACAGAGCTATGCTAAAAACATTAGCTCTCCACCTACGCCAGCCCTCATCTGCTCATCACCACCCGTGCTCACCTGCGTTCCAGCGATCGACGGCGCGGCGAAGGACTTCACCACTATCATCGGTGCGGTCGGCGGCTAGCGTCGGATAACGCGTCTGCTATCCAACTCAAAGTCCTCCTGGTTGTGTTGCTGCAGCCAGCCGCTAATACACCGATCCCACCTACAGCTTTCTTCTTTGCTGTCTCCATTGTTCATTAAACAAATTGTAAAAGATTCACCAACACAGATGTCCAGAATACTGTGGAATTTTGCGATGAAAACAGACGCTGTTTGTATTGGGACACAATGGTGTCCCAATACTTCCGCACAATCCGTGACGTCACACGCAAACGTCATCATACCGAGACATTTTCAGCCGGATATTTCCCGGGAAATTTAAAATTGCACTTTATAAGTTAACTCGGCCGTATTGGCATGTGTTGCAATGTTAAGATTTCATCATTGATATATAAACTATCAGACTGCGTGGTCGGTAGTAGTGGGTTTCAGTAGGCCTTTAAAGCAATTAGCTCCATCTTTTGACACTTCTTCCACCCCCGTCCTTGCACGCTACACCACTACAACAAAGATGACGGAGAGAAGACGCTGTCGAAGGTGAGCCACGTAAATAAGACCGCCCACAAAACGGCGCATCCTGAAGCGACTGTGAGAAAGCGGCTTGAAGATGATCTGTAAAACATCATCTATGCAACATTTTGACCAAAGAACCACCATTACATGTTATGTAGACCACAAGGAAGTGTTTTCAATTTAGAAAATAATAACAATAATACAACTCCTTTAATTCGCCCTATAATCCGGTGCGCCTTATATATGAAAAAAGATAGAAAAGTGACCATTCATCGGCAGTGGGCCTTATAATCCGGTGCGCCCTATGGTCCGGAAAATATGGTAAATCTATCCAGCAAATATGGGCATCTTCATCAACAATATGATTTGCCTGAGTGGCTGGAAAGGAAAGATTGAAAAACAAAAAATAATAAAAAATTTATTTTGGATTTTTTTTAATCGATCAAAAATCGTTGCAAATAAGAATCGCGATTAATCTGACACTCCTACTATTCACCCATAGCTGTGACCCTGACAGGCACTCTCATTGTGGGTCAGAGTGAACTTGGCAGTGATGATGATTAGGGGGTAACTCTCTTTTCAGAGAGCTTCAGAGATCCCATGATGAAGCCTCGCCACCGGTTGCAGTTTATTGTCGTGCCCAGAACTCAGTGCTACATTTAAGTCTGGAATAAAAACATTTTCTTGGTCTAATGTAAGTCAGCCATCAACAAAACAAAGGAAGGAAGCTTGAGAGTTCTATTAGCTGTCACACCAGCAATATTGTGCTCAACCGGACTTAACTTGATCTTAGAATAACCCCCGCAGCCATTTTTGGAGGCTTGTCTGCTCCCATTTCATCCACTGCAATAACGCGCACGGAATTCAATGAAACGGAAAAAAGCGCAACACAAATTCCTAATCCAATCTTGGTGACTGTTAGATGTGGGTTTTTATTTTTATTTTTATTACTTTCGGTGTTTTCCAGAATTACCAGGAGCGACTGTAGAGTCACATGACATTCCTGTGCTTATTGGTCGAGATTTTGAAGCTCCCGTTGGAAAACGAAAAAACTGCAAATGTTACAATAATCAAACACTACTCTTCGCCTATAGCTCTGAAGACAGCAAGAACCCAACTCGATGAAAGAAACAACCGATTTCCCCACTGCTGCTACTCGCTCCTGCTGCTGTTGTTCACCAATCAAAGCTAAAGGGCTATCTTTCTATCTCTAGCTAGCTGCTAAGCTAGCAAAACTAAAGTAGTCCCGGTCTGAAGCTACTGCGCTCCGATGACAGCAAGAACTCGACTCGGTGAAAGAAACAACCTGAGTATGGCTCCCTGCTCTTCATGCACCATTCTCATGGATGGATTGGGCCTACTACAGGACCGTGTCCGCCAGTTAGAGCTGAGTAATTTTGTAACTTTAGACGCCGCGGACACGTTTGCTAGCGTTAGCTGTAGCGAGCTGACTAGCCCAGCTTGTAGCAGCTCTAAGGGGCTTAAAAGCCATAATAGATTTAGCCCTTTGGCTAGTCCTACACCCCAGTCTACCGGAAACCACACCTTAGTCATAGGGGACTCCATCATCCGGAACATACAGCTTAGAAAACCAGCCATAATTAAGTGTATTCCCGGGGCCAGAGCACCCGACATTGAAGCTAGTCTTAGGGAGCTAACTCACAACAGGCCTAGTAAACACGTACGACAGGCTAAGAACATAGTTGTACACGTCGGCTCGAATGACATTAGAATGAGACAGTCAGAGATGATAAGAGGCTGGCTAGTTTTTGTGGAGAACAAGGTCTAACATTTATTGATAATTGGCCCTCTGTCCCAGGCAAACTGAGCTTGCTGAGGAAGGACGGCCTTTACCCTAACCGGTAAAGCGCCATCACTCTTTGTAGAAACATTGAGTCACACTTGACTAACGAAAGTAGAGCAAGCTAGGGCACAGGCAATTACAGTGTCTATTAGTCCGGGTGAGGAGTCAGTTAAGCTAGCGCTAATCAGCGCCAGGCTGGAAAATTCCTGCACACTAGCATTTCTCGTTGAATAATATTATAACTCACATAATGTTTTTCTTTAGTGACTGTGCCAGAGGTGAACATGAATTCTACTGAGGTGGCAAATCATGACGCGTTCAATCTATCACAGCACCAAGCAAATAATCTCAAGATCCCCAACATATCAATCCATAGATGTGATCGAATTTATTTAAGGTGCACTCGACAAAATAATACCTGGGATTTATATAGCGCTTTTCTAAGTACCCAAAGTCGCTTTACATGTAGAACCCATCATTCATTCACACCTGGTGGTGGTAAGCTACTTTCATAGCCACAGCTGCCCTGGGGTAGACTGACGGAAGCGTGGCTGCAATTTGCGCCAACGGCCCCTCCGACCACCACCTATCATTTATCATTCAATTCACCGGTGTGAGTGGCACCGGGGGAAAAGGGTGAAGTGTCCCGCCCAAGGACACGCAAATGGCGTGTGACTAAACTTGAGGTTTTCCATCAAGCATAGTGATACTTTAATATCTTATAAACACGCGCTTATGTAATGGACCCGAGTGGTGGAATATTAAAATGTAGTAAAATTTAGCTTGAAACAAATATAAATATTAAGAATCCAATGTAGTGAGAGCAGCCGTCCAAAACAAGGAAAGATAATTTATGCTTGTTCACAAATTATTATAATCTGAATTAGGGGACAGTCACGACAGGCATAGTGGTAAATGGTAAATGGTAAATGGGTCGTACTTGTATAGCGCTTTTCTACCTTTTTAAGGAACTCAAAGCGCTTTGACACTATTTTCCACATTCACCCATTCACACACACACATTCACACATTCACACATTCACACACTGATGGCGGGAGCTGCCATGCACGGCGCTAACCAGGCCCATCAGGAGCAACGGTGAAGTGTCTTGCTCAAGGACACGACGGACGTGACTAGGATGGGAAGGTGGGGATTGAACCAGCAACCCTCAGATTGCTGGCACGGCCACTCTCCCAACTTCGCCACGCCGTCCCCAGTGGGTCAGTGTCCTGGCTCCGCCCACTTCCATGGCGTCCTCCTTCACACATAATTAAAACGGAGGCAGGCCACGGGGATAAAATCATTTAAAAACACGGAGACGCTCTCAGGGCTGACGTCAAACTTACACGGAAGGCAGGGTTTCCCCTGCCTCAGCTGTAGTTCTGCGTAGGCATATTGAGTACGCCCACTCTCCTCACCAGTCTCCGGTGGGACCTACGTGGCCGTACTCGTCCCGTCTCGCTCCGCCTCTTGGTCGCTCCCGGGAGTCACCGCAGGTCTCTGGGTCCCGACCGCTCCTGCCCACAGGACCACACAGCCAGCGTACAACGCAACGAGCCCGCAAGCCCACAGCCAAAGGCAGTTTGATCACCCCCACAGATCCACAATCCACGACACTTACTTCGGAGGCAGAGTTTCCTCTGCCCCTGCGTGTTGTGGGCTTCTTGGGGTTCACTCCAGTAGCTTGCGGGGTCTGCTGTGTAGTCCTGGATTCCTTCCCAGCCTGCGGGCGTCCACCCAGACGCTCTTGGCAAAGCCTGTCCAATCTCTCCGATCGCTCTTCCTTTTTCTCCCTTCTTCTTCCCTGAAGCCTGTTGGATGCTTCCCTTTTAAATGTGTGCAGCCCTAATGCTCCACAGGTGCGTCTGATCTCAGGTGCCGTTTGATTGGGCACTTTGGTTGTCAGGGGCAACAAGCTAAAAGGGGCAACGTCTTAAAATGCCAGCAAAGTCCACAAGGAGTAAAAACATGCAATTAAAAATACAATCAAAGTCCACAAAGTGTAAAAACATGCAACTAAAAATACAATGAAAGTCCACAAAGTGTAAAAACATGCAACTAAAAATACAATCAAATTCCACGAAATAAAAACATGCAATTAAAATCCACAACAATAAAAACACTAAGACATGCATGGCAATACAACATAAAAAATAAAATCCCCTACTTGTTTCCCATCACACTTACCTAAGTTAAAACTAATTACTACTACTCATCCGCCTCAATAAAAACGATCCTATATGTTTTTTCAGTACAGTAGCATCGCTAACCCAACAAGGGACTTCCCCCAGTAGCTCCACCCACTCGGCTGATGACTTTATGAAATTCTTTACTAAGAAATTTAACTCATTAGAGAGGAGATTAAATATAACGCGTCCCAGCTACAACTGGGTTCTATTAATGCAGATACGAGTGTATGTTCGATGGATATTGCCCTCCAAAATAGCCTCTCTCTTTTTGAAGAAATAAAATTAGAGGAACTCCTGTGACTTGTAAAAGGGACAAAACAAACACCATGTTAACTTGACCCACTTCCGGGGAAACTTATCAAGGAGCTGTTTGTAATATTAGGACCATCAGTGCTAAATATTATTAACTTATCACTTGCCTCTGGTACTGTTCCCCTAGCATTCAAAAAAGCAGTTATTCATCCTCGGCCGGTGTCCCACCTTCCCTTTATCTCGAAATTCCTCGAAAAAATTGTTGCACAGCAGCTAAATGGACACTTAGCGTCTAACAATCTCTGTGAACCCTTTCAGTCTGGTTTCAGGGCAAATCACTCTACAGCTACAGCCCTCGCAAAAATGACTAATGATCTATTGCTAACTATGGATACTGATGTGTCATTCATGTTGGTGTTACTTGATCTTAGCGCTGTTTTCGCTACCGTCGATCATAACATTCTATCAGAATGCATCTAAACACATATTGGTATGTCAGACTTAGCCTTTTCTTGGTTTAACTCCTATCTTACTGACAGGATGCACTGCGTTTCCCATAACAATGTGACCTCGGAGTATGTTAAGGTAACGTGCGGAGTACCACAGGGTGTTATAGGGTTTGTGTTGTCATAACACCCCTTGTGAAAGGGTATGCCCCAGCAGCAGGGAGGAAGTGGGCGTGTGTGATGTTCTGGCGTCAGTTGAATACAGTCGGACTAGAATATACACTTGTCTCAGGTCTCATTATTCTTACACACACAAACATGGTGTCAGAAGTGACTAGAACCACACAGTCAGGTGGAAGAGTACCGTGCTTCACGGAGGGACCCGTGAAGACGGAAAAAAAGAAAAGAAAAGAGTGGAACGGCGTTAGCAACAAGGTAGGCTAACAACATCACCATGGCTACAAACATCCCGCCACCGGAGGAGATGAAGATCAGCGGCGATCTTGCAAGTAACTGGGAAAACTTCAGAGCAGAATTCGAAGACTTTGTACTTGCTACAGGATTACAAAACAAAGCAAAAGAGGTACAAGCAGCAACTTTACGAAGAGTGATGGGCGGGGAATGTCGTCACATATACAAACACAACTTGGGACTCACACCGGAGCAAGGAAAGGACGTGACAGTTATTCTCGAAGCCTTGGAGGTGTCACGTGAGGGAGTGCACTTGCTGCGCGGTTGTTCTTCCAATGCAACACGGACACTCCGGACAAAAACGTGAAGGTAAGAGATGATGTATTTACATAAATCATAGGCAAACAGAAAACAATCAAAAGAAAAGCGTGCCGAACGCACGAGAAGCTAAGGCTAACATTTTGCACAGAACTAGGACATGGAATAATCTGAATCTAAAACGCGTGACAAACACAACGAAAGCAGGACGAGTGACTGGCAAGGACAACTTAAATAATGCCTCTGATTAGCGCTCGGGCAGCAGGTGAGCGGGCGAGCACTAATCAGAGAACACAATAAGTCGCCATGGTGACAAAAGCAAACAAGGAAGCCTAAACGGGAACAAAAGAAGTCCAAAACTAACAGAACATAACTAAACAAAACATGATCCGGACCACGGATCATGACAGAGCCCCCCCCTTAAAGACAGATTCCAGATGTCTAAAACACCAAAACAAAAAAAACAAGGCAGAATCGAGAGCCATGGGAGGGCGGGAGGGTGACCTAGCGGTGGGTCGCCAGACCAAGTATCCCCGAATCCACCGAGGCAAAGTAAAGCGGCGGCGGTGAGTGGAACGCCGCTGCAGCAGGCGAGGCGGGCGACCAGGGAGCGGCCACATCCGTGGTCGACGGGGAGGTGGGCGCGTCGGCGCCGTCATTGCAGGCGGCGAAGCTTGGCGTGATGGGTCGTGGCGTGGCGAAGCTTGGCGTGGCGGATCGTGCGGCGAAGCCTGGCGTGGCGGGTATTGGCATGGGATGTCTTGGTCAGGAGTGTCTTGGTCTAGAGTATCTTGAGTGTCTTGGTCTTGAGTGTCTTGGTCTTGGTCTGGAGTATCTTGAGTGTCTTGGTCTTGAGTGTCTTGGTCTTGAGTGCCTTGGTCTTGAGTGTCTTTGTGTTGAGTGTCTTGGTCTTGAGTGTCTTGGTCTTGAGTGTCTTGGTCTTGGTCTGGAGTGTCTTGAGTGTCTTTGTCTTGGTCTGGAGTGTCTTGAGTGTCTTTGTTTTGGTCTGGAGTGTCTTGGTCTTGGTCTGGAATGTCTTGGTCTTGGTCTGGAATGTCTTGAGTGTCTTGGTCTTGGTTTGGAGTGTCTTGAGTGTCTTGGTCTGGAGTGTCTTGAGTGTCTTGGTCTTGAGTGTCTTGGTCTTGGTCTGGAGTATCTTGAGTGTCTTGGTCTTGAGTGTCTTGGTCTTGGTCTGGAGTGTCTTGAGTGTCTTGGTCTTGGTCTGGAGTGTCTTGAGTGTCTTTGTCTTGGTCTGGAGTGTCTTGAGTGTCTTTGTCTTGGTCTGGAGTGTCTTGAGTGTCTGGAGTGTCTGGAGTGTCTTTGTCTTGGTCTGGAGTGTCTTGAGTGTCTGGAGTGTCTGGAGTGTCTGGAGTGTCTTCGTCTTGGTCTGGAGTCTCTTGAGTGTCTGGAGTGTCTTTGTCTTGGTCTGGAGTGTCTTGAGTGTCTGGAGTGTCTGGAGTGTCTGGAGTGTCTGGAGTGTCTGGAGTGTCTTGAGTGTCTTGAGTGTCTGGAGTGTCTTGAGTGTCTGGAGTGTCTTGAGTGTCTGGAGTGTCTTGGTCTGGAGTGTCTTGGTCTGGAGTGTCTTGGTCTTGACTGTCTTGGTCTTGAGTGTCTTGTTCTTGAGTGTCTTGGTCTGGTGCAGGTACCGGCGTCTGCCGTGGTGCAGGTACCGGTGTCTGCCGTGGTGCAGGTACCGGCGTCTGCCGTGGTGCAGGTACCGGCGTCCGCCGTGGTGCAGGTACCGGCGTCTGCCGTGGTGCAGGTGCCTGTCGTGGTGCAGGTGCCGGAGATGGTGGCGTTTGCAAGCCCACCGGAGAAGATGGTGGCCATGAGCATGGCGGAGGCGGTCTAGCTGGGGACTGCGGCCTGGCATGCCGAAAGACTGGTGGTGGCGGCCGGGATGGAGTTTGCTGCCTGGTTGGGCGCAGCTGAGGCACCCCACCAGCACAGCTCCCGGCCCCAGCCCCCCCCCTCAAGGGGCGGATACCAGACGCGCTCCTGGTCTGGAACAGTCTTTAAGGGTGGGTGGCGGGAGGTCAGGAGGGGGGTAGAAGCCTCCCCTTTAAATTGTCCAACTTGTCTTTTTGTATTCCCCACCTGATTTTGTGTGGGTGAACAAAAAGAAAATGTCCGTGACTTGGGCGGGGCTTGAATTTTCGAGAGCGAAACAGAATTAGGAAAAAAAAATTCTTGGCCCATGACGTCATCAGCAGGCGGCGGCGTGACGTCATCAGCCCCGGTCTCCTGCAGCTGACTGGAAGCCCAATCCATGAACTGCTTGGCAAAATCATGAATCGGATTACCTAACTTTGGCGGCGAGGAATACTGGTCTGGCTGCAACTTGCTTCGGTCCGGGGGAGGAGCTTGCGAGAGTGACGCGTTCTGACGGCGAGACGAAGCCCTTCTGGACGGCTTCCGCCTTTGTCGGCGTGTCCGGTACCGCTGTGTAGCGGCGATGTCTTCGCACCAGAGGGAGTCGATGGGGATAAGGGAGCCTCCAGGTCCCCACATAAGGTTCGACCTCTCCTCCGTCGAATAGCGAAGAGTCTCCACTTCATCCATCTGCTTGTGGTCCGTTTGCGGAAGAACGGATGCTGCTTTCGTTCTGTCACGTGAGGGGGTGCGCTTGCTGCGCGGTTGTTCTTCCAATGCAACACGGACACTCCGGACAAAAACGTGAAGGTAAGAGATTATTTATTTACATAAATCATAGGCAAACAGAAAACAATCAAAAGAAAAGCGTGCCGAACGCACGAGAAGCTAAGGCTAACATTTAGCACAGAACTAGGACATGGAATAATCAAAAACTTACGTGGCATGAACGCGTGACAAACACAATGAAAGCAGGACGAGTGACTGGCAAGGACAACTTAAATAATGCCTCTGATTAGCGCTCGGGCAGCAGGTGAGCGGGCGAGCACTAATCAGAGACCGGTGAACACAATAAGTCGCCATGGTGACAAAAGCAAACAAGGAAGCCTAAACGGGAACAAAAGAAGTCCAAAACTAACAGAACATAACTAAACAAAACATGATCCGGACCACAGATCATGATAGGAGGGATATTTCAAGCCAGCTAGAAACGTCATATTTGAGAGACACGTTTTTGGCATCTGCAAGCAAGATGGGGCCCATTGATGCATTCGTAACAAAGTTGAGGGAGAAGGCTGCTTCCTGTGAGTATGGACAACTCAGAGAGGATCTGATAAGAGACAGACTGGTGCTGGGTGTGAGTGATGAAGGCGTGCGCTGTCGTCTATGTATAAATAATGGCTCAGGGACACAGAGAGATAGCGTTGCTGTCATGTTTACTCGTCATTCAGGAAGTCCGCCCCAGCCCCAAAGCACCCTGGGATATGTAGGCATAGCCTACCACTACACCTCCCCTTCTTAGTTCAGCAACAACATATTCAAACACAAACTAATAAGCAAACTTATTCAAACATTTTAGATGAACTTAGACCACTGTAAATGAATAACTCTGACATAGTATTACAATCATCTTTCGCTTACACTTCTTTTTTTTTTTTTTCTTTTTTTTTTCACAAACAAGAACTTGAAATACTTTAGAGTTCTACAAATCAAGTCTCTCAGGAGCCTTTGTCACTCTGCCTGACCTGGTGACTTGTGGTTGTCCAGGAGGAGTACCTGTGGCTCTGAGGTGGATTCTGTTTCTCCTCAGAACGCCCCTGTCAGTCTCTACCAAGTATGACCTTGGTGTGTGGGCATTTCCCAATACAGTCCCAGGGGTCGCTTCCGTGGTGACCCACACTTTCTGTCCAGACGGGAGCTCTGGGAGCGCACGGGAACGGTGGTGGTGGTTGTAGTTTGCAGCTTGCTTGCGTCGCCCTTCCTCATCCTTCTGGCGAAACTCCTGCAGCTCGGGCCATTTAGGGTCCAGCTTGCTTGAAGGCTGCGGCAGTGATGTGCGCAGGTTCCTCCCCATCAGCAACTGCGCTGGTGAGAATCCGTGCTCTAGCGGTGTGGCTCTGTATGCCAGTAGTGCCCTGACTTGGTCAGTGTCTTTTTCCCACAGCTTCTTGACAGTTTGAACAGCACGCTCCGCTTCACCATTCGCTTGTGGGTAGCGAGGACTGCTCGTGACATGTGTGAAGCTGCACTCTTTTGCAAATGCTCTGAATGCCTCCGACGAAAACTGGGGCCCATTGTCAGAAACCACGGTCTGTGCGTAACCATGATGACTAAAAGCATCTTTCACAGCTCCAATGGTGGCCTCAGATGTCGTAACTCTGAGCTCTGCCACCTCGATGTACCTAGAAAAATAATCAACAATAAGCAGGTAAGTCTTTTTGCTCCATTCAAACAGGTCCATCCCCACCTTTTGCCATGGGCGATCTGGTACTGTGGTCTCCATCAGCGGCTCTCTGTACTGGATTCTATATTTTTGGCACGTTTCACACTGGTCCACTGCCTCTCTGATGTGGGCAGTGATTCCAGGCCACCATACCGATTCCTTGGCTCTAGAGCGACATTTGGAGATACCTTGATGACCTTCGTGAAGTTTAATCATGATCTCCCTTCTGAGTGCTTGTGGTATCACCAGTCTCTCGCCTTTCATGAGAAGGTCATCTGCAAGATACAGGTCTGCTCTGACCTTCCAGTAGGGGGCAACGTCTGGCCTCAGCGTGTGTTTTTCCGGCCATTCTGTCAGACAGTAGTGTGACACTGTTTTGCATGTTTCATCTGCTTGTTGTGCCCGTTTAATTTCTTCCAATCGTGTGTCTGTAGCGGGGAGTGAGGACACAACAGTATTCACAAACACCTGGACCTCTCTTTCAAGTTCCAAGTCACCAGGTGACATCTTGTCCTGAAGCGGCGCTCTAGACAGCGTGTCTGCAGTGATGAGGTTTTTCCCTGGGACATGAACAATGTCATAATCATACCTCAGGAGTCGCAGACGAAATCTCAGAACCCTTGGTGGCAGATCATCCAAACCTCTGGTGCTCAACAGTGGGACCAGGGGCTTATGGTCTGTCAGGAGTGTGAAGTGTAGACCCTGCACGTAGGAGGTCAGTCTTTCGCACGCCCATGTTGCTGCCAGCGCCTCCTTTTCAATCTGCGCATAGCGCTTCTCTGTATCTGTCAGTCCTCTTGAAATAAACGTCACTGGTTGCCATGAGCCATCAGCCTGTTTCTGCGTGAGAACAGCACCTATTCCGTATGCTGATGCATCTGCTGCTACTTGAGTCTCTGCTGCATTTGAATATTTAGCAAGTGCTGTCGGTGAGCTCAGTCCTTCTTTCAGCTTTTGAAAAGCAGTCTGTTGAGGTTCCCCCCAGACCCACTCATTTTTCTCCCTCATTAGGTCTTTCAGGGGCACGGTGACAGTAGCCAGTTGTGGCAAGAATTTGGACAGGTAATTTGCCATGCCTATTAGGCGGCGCACATCCTCCGCGCATTCAGGCTCTGGCATCTGAAGAATCGCTTTTGTTTTGTTTGGGTCGGGCTCGATGCCTTTTGCCGAAACCTTGTGACCAACAAAGATCATGTGCTCCTTAGCAAACTCACACTTCTCGTTCAAAGTGAGGCCTTCCTCCTGCATTTTCTGGAGCACACTGTGCAGTCTTTGGTCATGTTCCTGTCTGTCACGGCCATACACAAGAACGTCATCTGCATGACACAGCACGCCCTCAAAATCCTCCAACATTTGTGACATCCTTCTTTGAAAATGTTCTGGAGCGGATTTGATCCCAAAGGGCAGGCGGTTGAACAGATATCTCCCAAAAGGAGTGATGAATGTGGTTAATGGTCGTGATTTTGGGGTTAATGGGATTTGCCAAAATCCAGATCGAGCATCTAGTTTTGTGAAAACCTTTGCCTCTGACATCATCGCAAGTGTTTGGTCGACGGAAGGAAGAATATGGCGTTCTCTTTTCACTGCTTTGTTTAGCTTTGTGAGATCTACACAGATCCTGAGTTTGTCCTGCTTTGGTTTTGGAACCACAACCATTCCAGAGCACCAAGCCGTTGGTTCTGTCACTTTTGATATGACTCCCATAGTTTCCATTCTATCCAGTTCTTCACGCACTTTCTCTCTCAGTGGCAGTGGGACCCGTCTGGGTGTTGAGAGAGCATAAGGTGTCGCTCCTTTTTTCAGCTCTATGCGGTACGGCTCCTTCAGCTCACCAAGCCCATGGAACACCGCTGGATACGCTGCTTTGAAATCTGTTTCAGGCTGTGTCGCTGTGACAGCCTCTGCTCTGTGAACCAGTTGCATGGCCTCTATGGCTGGTAGTCCCAGAAGTGGTTGTGTCAGTCCTGCCACAACATAAACATGTTGGTCTGTAAAGAGGCCTTTTGCCAGCATTTTCCCCTGGAAACAGCCCTTTACATTCAGGGGGTTGCGTCCCGGTCCAAACAGTTTCTTAAGTGGTTTCTCCAACTTGCCATCTCGTGTTGGTTTAAAGACACTTTCCGGTATGGATGTCACGTCAGCTCCTGTGTCGATTTTAAAATTAATGGCTTCCCCGTTGAGTAGTATATTTTCCATCCAAGGCCTTGTAGTCTGTGTTTGCACCTCACCTAGAAAAGCATAGTCCTCCTGATCATTGTCACCGTCTGACTGGCACTCTGTGACTGTGTTTACTGCTTTCCCTCTGAAACAGGCCACTGCATAATGTCCAATTTTGCGACACTTGCGACATTCTACATCTTTAGCTGGGCAGTCTTTCCATGCATGTCTGCGTCCTTTTCCACATCGGCCACACTCTTTTTCTCCTTGAGTGTCTGACCTTTGGCCTTTGTTTGAGTGTTGAGGCTTTTTCCCCAGGCGCTGAAACCTTGTCTGAACAGCATCTAAATTTATCTTGGAGTCTCCTTCTCCAGCAGTGTTGTACATTAATGTCTGTTGTTTCTTAACAGTTTCACTTTGTCTCACTCTTTGTATTGTCTTCACCAGGGTCAATTCTGAGTCCATCTGTAGCTGTTCTGACAGCCTCCTGTCATTTATTCCAACCACAATTCTGTCTCTTATTAGCTCTTCCTTCAGATCTCTATAGTTACAATGTTCTGCTAACTTGTGCACAGTGGTGATGAATGCTTCTGCACTCTCTCCATCTTGTTGGAACCTCATGTTAAACTGGGCCCTTTCAAAAATCACATTGTGTTTTCCCACACAGTGCTGCTCAAATGCTTCTTTAACTGTATCATACTTCTTTTTGTTTTCATCAGTCAACGGTAAAACTGCCAAAATATCATCTGCTGCATCTCCCATAGCATAGAGAAGTGAATTCACCTGATACTCCTCTTCTTTCTCTGTTAATCCAGATACAACACGAAATCTCTCAAACCTTCTGATCCATCTTGGCCATCCTGACGGATTTAAGAAGTCAAATGGTTCTGGGTGTGATATTTGTGTAGATGCCATTGTATATTCCCTTAGTTGTCGATCAGGAAAGGTTTGTGTAGCTCCGCTAGCTTAGCAACTTTTCTTCACTTATCTCCGTTTTTATTGTCAGCACCGAGCTTCCTCCAGGCTATATTCATGAAGAGATAACATCCACCGCTTCACAGGAGTATAAAGTTATAACTTTTGAGTTCTTTTTCACTCTCTGACACCATGTATAAATAATGGCTCAGGGACACAGAGAGATAGCGTTGCTGTCATGTTTACTCGTCATTCAGGAAGTCCGCCCCAGCCCCAAAGCACCCTGGGATATGTAGGCATAGCCTACCACTACAGTCTACTCAGACAGAAGGATCTCACACTAGCATCAGCCATAGAAATATGCAGAGCTGCTGAGATGACAGACAAGAGGATAAAAACGATCACACAGGACAGGGCACTAGAGATAGTGCATGCAACAGATGGCCGGCGGCCACGAGCCCCACCCAGGCTGGAACGCCCGGACAGGTTCCAGTATCAGACTCCAGGCACGAGTGAAAACAGCACGTGCAAATTCTGCGGGAAATGCACAGGCGCGGATGCGACCTGTGTCATGCATTTGGAAAAAACTGTCGCCACTGTGGAACAGCAAATCATTTTGCCAAGGTGTGTATGAAGAGGGGCCAAGCTACACGACAGTTACATGCAGCTGACATGGAGGTACATGAGGACATGGACAGGTCTGACACAGAGGCCCACATATACACAGCAGGGTGCATAGGGGAAATTCAGGGTCGGGGGAAGAAATGGTTTGCCAACATAAAAATGAAGGGAGGGTCTCAGAGGTGTCAGTTAAATTCAGGGGCAATCTGTGATGTTATGAGCATAAAAGACATGAGGAGACTTGCTCCAGAGGCTAAATTACTACCAAGCCAGACCAGATTAGTACTGTATTCGGGCCAATCAATGCACTCCATAGGCATATTCCGAACAGAGTGTCTAGTGAGAGGAAAAGCACACAAGCTACAATTTGAGATGGTAAGAAGCGGGCAGAGACCCCTGTTGTCAGGTGAAACAAGTGAGCGTTTAGGTTTAATGCACTTCACCATTCCAGAGGAGCTGCTTATGGTAGAGCATAGTAGCTCACAGCCAGTGGCGTGCGGTCACTAGAGGCAGGGGAGGCACGGCCTCACCTGCCATCATGGAAAGAAAAAAAAAGTAAAAAGAAAAAAAAAAAATTAAATTGTTATATGTTATATCCAGTGATTATACTAAAGTTATTTTCCATTTGACTTCACCAGTTTTAAATTATTTTTATTTTTATTTTCACATTTGCCGTTCAAATACTGAGAAGAGACGGTGCGGTGATCAGCAGCCAGTTGAGGCACGTCACTGCGTTGTGCCTCAACATGGATTGTGCGCAATGACTCGGCTAACTGCTGGCCTGCTGTGCAGTGAGACCGTATTGCTATATGAATTATATTATACATTTCCATAGTTTAGTTAGCTGAGGTATATAATGTACAGTGTATTTTGTCAACAACTGTATGTGTGTAACGTATTTCTTGTGCTGAGCGATCATAAAACTGGAGGCTCGTCTCATAACCCCGCCTCCTGGTGCCAAGCACCTCCGCCGCAGAATGCACCGCCCGACGGGAGCACCACACCAACCAAAGCCCACACCCAAACCCTCCACGTGCAAGACCGAATCCACCCAAAAAAAGTCACTTAACAAGAAGCCAAAAAGTGCACAAACAACAATGCTCGCGCGGCGCGCCGGAGGAGCCGTGAACAGGGACACAACATTAGGTACACCTGCAGACAGCAGCGCAGATTTCATATTTCATTAATTCACAACTCTTCCAACAGGAACACCACTGTTCCCGCACTTATAAGTAAAGGTAAGACCATAATAACGTTTTTTTTATTAAATGTGCTTTTTTGTGTGCTACAATTTGTAAGTGTAAAGTTAAAGTTAAGTATACCAATGATCAGGGGCGCCGCTAGGGATTTTGGGCCCCGTGAAAATAATCTTTACAGGACACCCATTATTTTTTCTGTATTATAATTTCATCATCATTAGGGGCCTCTCTGGGCCCCCCTCCATTATGGGCGCCTAGAATCCGTCTCCTTTACCCCCCCTTTTCGGCGCCCCTGCCAATGATTGTCACACACACACTAGGTGTGGTGAAATTTGTCCTCTGCATTTGACCCATCCCCTTGTTCACCCCCTGGGAGGTGAGGGGAGCAGTGGGCAGCAGCGGCGCCGTGCCTGGGAATCATTTTTGGTGATTTAACCCCCAATTCCAACCCTTGATGGTGAGTGCCAAGCAGGGACGAATGCTGGTATGAGCTTTTAAACATAACCCGTTAACTGCTGCCAATCACATGGTGAATAAGATACTATTTAGGGTTCATATGTTTGTAAATCTGAATGTGATGATGCAGTGCCTCACCTGACATGAACCTCACCGCACGCCACTGCTCAGAGCCACTAACCAGGCAGCACCTTGTGCAGACTTATCATGATGTTTTTAACGAGCCAGTTGAGTCACTCCCAGGGGATGTTCATTTTGAGTTACATACTGACGTAGCCCCAGTGCAGGCTTCTCCACGTAATGTTCCAGTGGCTCTCAGAGATGCAGTCAAGGCTCAGCTAGACAAATATGAAAAAGAGGGCCATTTAATCTCAGTGACAGAGCCTACTGAATGGATTAGTAACATGGTGATTATCAGACAGCCAGAGAAGTTAAGGATCTGCATAGACCCTAAGTCATTGAATCAGGCCCTAAAGAGGTCTCGCTACATAATGCCGACACTTGAAGATGTGTTACACAAGCTGCCCAGGGCTCGCATATTCACACTTGTAGATGCACGAGATGCTTTTTTGCAGTGTAAACTAGACGAGGAGAGCAGTTACACCACCACGTTCTGGACGCCGTGGGGCAGGAAGCGCTGGTTAAAGCTGCCATTTGGGGTGTCTGTGGCCCCAGAAATATATCAGCGAAAGCAGCACGAGCTACTGGCAGGTTTAAGCGGGGTAGAGCCAATAGCAGATGACATACTGGTGGTTGGGTGTGGGGAGGCAGATGAGGAGGCCATACATGACCATGACACAAAACTGATGGCACTCATGCAGAGGTGTAGGGAGGTTAAGCTGAGGTTGAGTTTAAAGAAACTGCAATTCAGGGTCAGAGAGGTCAAGTTTCATGGACACATTCTCTCTGCAGAGGGGCTCAGAGTGGTCCCTGAGAAAAGTAGGGCGGTCCGGGACATGCCACACCCCAAAGACGCCAAGGCCGTACAACGGTTCATCGGGTTTGTGACATACCTCGCAAGGTTCATGCCACGCCTCTCTGAGGTATGCGAGCCACTGCGGAGGCTGTTGGACAAAGATGTCCCATGGCACTGGCTGCCCAAACACAACGCTGCAGTCGAGGAGATCAAGCGACTGGTCACAACTGCCCCGATCCTGAGATACTACGACGTGACAAAGTCAGTCGTCATCCAGAGCAATGAGAGTCAGAAAGGACTGGGCTGCTGCCTGATGCAGGAGGGTCAGTCTGTGGGGTACACGTCGCGGGCGCTAACCCAGACTGAACAGAATTATGCACAAATAGAAAAAGAGTGTTTGATTATTGTGTTTTCGTGCCAGCGTTTTCATTACTATTTGTATGGGCGAGCGGAGATAATAGCTGAAACGGACCACAAGCCGCTCATTTCAATTTTCACAAAGCCCCTCCTCACAGCACCCAAACGACTTCAGAGCATGCTGCTCACTCTTCAGGCCTACAATCTCAAGGTAGTGTACAAGCCAGGTCCTGATATGCATATTAGTGACACACTGAGCAGGGCCACTGCTCCAACACAGGGGACTGACACTAAATATACAAAGCAGTCCATCTGCTGCCTGCAGAGGGAGCAAGAGGCCACTGAGCTAATAAACCAGGCTGAATACCTAAACGTCACCAGCCAACGGCTAAACCAGATAAGACTGCACATGGAGGGCAATGGGAGCCTTCAGTTATTGAAGGAGGTGGTGATCCAGGGATGGCCAGATTGCCGAGAGGATGCTCCTCTGGGGATAAGAGAATACTGGTCAATCAGGGACGAGATCAGTGCACAGGATGGAGTACTATTCAGAAGCCAGAGAGTCATAGTACCAAAATCGTTGCGTGCAGAGATGTTGAAACGCATCCATACCAGCCATGTAGGAGGAGATGCCTGCTACAGACAAGCCAGAGACACGCTGTTCTGGCCCAACATGCACAGCGAGATCAAGGACTATGTGAGCCAGTGCTCCACGTGCAATGAATACTCACATGAGCAGCAGTGGGAGACAATGATGTCCCATGCACTTCCTACACGACCTTGGCAGATCCTCAGCATGGATCTGTTCAAACAAGTGGGCAAAGACTTTCTGATTATTTTTGACCATTATTCTGATTTCTGTGAAACAGAGCTGCTTCCAGAACTTTCAGCGGAGACCACAGTGCTAAGGTGCAAGGCCCAGTTTTCACGTCATGGACAACCAGATCGCGTGATAACAGATTGTGGGTCTCAGTTTGACTGTGAGGCCTTCAGGAGATTTGCAAAGGAGTGGGACTTTGACCATGTCAAGTCCTCCCCAGGCACCCAAAATCAAACGGGAAGACTGAATCCGCCGTGAAGATAGTGAAGGCTCTGTGCAAGAAGGCAGCCAGCACGGGTAATGACCCATTGCTGGCCATTTTGCAGTGGAGGAACACGCCCACGGAGGGCATGCTCAGCAGCCCCGCACAGAGGCTGATGTCTCGTAGGCTGAGGACTCCGCTCCCAGTCGCTGACACGCTTTTGGAGCCGAGTGTGGTCACTGGGGTCCCAGACAAGCTGCGGATAAAACACCAGACAGCCAAACTCTGGTACGACAGATCAGCCAGGGACCTGCCTGAGCTGTGTATTGGACAGGACATAAGGATGAAGCCCCTGCCTGGGGACAGGACGGACAGGTGGCAAAGAGGAGTTTGTCTACAACAGGTGGGCCCCAGATCGTACCTAGTGGATGTTGAGGGGACATTCTATCGCCGTAACCGGGTGGATTTGCGACCAGCGGAGAGGGACGCGGCTGAGCGCCACCCTGAGCAAAACTGTGTACAGCACAGCTGCCCACCTGATGGGCAACCCAGCGGTCCACCCAGCAAAGTAATGGACACTGACACAGGTGTCCAGGCAGTCAGGTTACTCAGCCAGAGTGACCAGCACCAGCCTATGGCTGGACCACCTCCATCACCATCACCACCACCACGATTTGCACCAGCCGGGCACAGGACGGCCAGTGGCAGGGTGATAAAAGCGCCTGACAGACTTAATCTTTAGACACGTCCGAACTCTTGGGTTTTGTTGGTTAAAGTATACCTGGGACTGATTTGTTAAGGTTGTTGACACACACACACAAACACATGGTTCGGTTCTTGGCCCTGCACTCTTCAGCATCTACATGCTGCCGCTAGGTGACATCATACGCAAATACAGTGTTAGCCTTCACTGTTATGCTGATGACAGCCAACTCTACATGCCCCTAAAGCTGACCAACACGCCGGATTGTAGTCACCTGGAGTCGTGTCTAAATTAAATTAAACAATGGATGTCCAGCAACTTTTTGCATCTTAATGCTAAGGAAACGGAAATGCTGATTATCGGTCCTGCTAGACACCGGCACTTATTTAGTAATACCACCTTAACATTTGACAACCAAACAATTATACACCTATTTAATAATACCACCTTAACATTTGACAACCAAACAAATATACACCTATTTAATAATACCATAATTTGACAACCAAACAATTACACAAAGCGACTCGGTAAAGAATCTCGGTATTACAATATCTTCGACCCAACTCTCTCGTTTGAGTCACACATTAAGAGTGTTACTAAAACAGCCTTCTTTCATCTCCGTAATATCGCAAATATTCATCCCATTTTGTCCACGCTGAAATCATTACTCATGCGTTTCTTACGTCTCGTCTCGATTACTGTAACGTATTATTTGAGTATGTTTAGCATTAAAGGATTACGGTTGGTACAAAATGCGGCTGCTAGACTATTGACAAGAACAACAAAGTTTGATCATATTATGCCTATACTGTATATACCTTTATATACCTTTATACATGTATACAGTACCTATATATATATCTATCCTATATATACCTTTATATGCCTATATACATATATACGTATAGTATATACAAAACCCAATACCAGTGAAGTTGGCACGTTGTGTAATTCGTAAATAAAAACAGAATACAACGATTTGCAAATCCTTTTCAACTTATATTCAATTGAATAGACTGCAAAGACAAGATATTTAATGTTCGAACTGAGAAACTTAATTTTATTTTGCAAATAATCATTAACTTAGAATTTAATGGCAGCAACACATTGCAAACAAGTTGTCACAGGGGCATTTTTACCACTGTGTTACATGGCCTTTCCCTTTAACAACACTCAGTAAACATTTGGGAACTGAGGAGACCAATTTTTGAAGCTTTTCAGGTGGAATTATTTCCCATTCTTGCTTGATGTACAGCTTAAGTTGTTCAACAGTTGTGGTATTTTAGGCTTCATGATGCGCCACACATTTTCAATGGGAAACAGGTCTGGACTACAGGCAGGCCAGTCTAGTACCCGCACTCTTTTACTATGAAGCCACGCTGTTGTAACACGTGGCTTGGCATTGTCTTGCTGAAATAAGCAGGGGCGTCCATGATAACGTTGCTTGGATGGCAACATATGTTGCTCCAAAACCTGTATGTACCTTTCAGCATTAATGGTGCCTTCACAGATGTATAAGTTACCCATGCCTTGGGCACTAATACACCCCCATACCATATCAGATGCTGGCTTTTGAACTTTGCGCCTATAACAATCCGGATGGTTCTTTTTCTCTTTGATCCGGAGGACACGACGTTCACAGTTTCCAAAAACAATTTGAAATGTAGACACGTCAGACCACAGAACACTTTTCCACTTTGCATCAGTCCATCTTAGATGAGCTCGGGCCAGGCGAAGCCGGTGGCGTTACTGGGTGTTGTTGATAAATGGCTTTCGTTTTGCATAGTAAAGTTTTAACTTGCACTTACAGATGTACGACCAACTGTAGTTACTGACAGTGGTTTTCTGAAGTGTTCCTGAGCCCATGTGGTGATATCCTTTACACAACGATGTCACTTTTTGATGCAGTACCGCCTGAGGGATCGTAGGTTTGGAATATCATCGCATACGTGCAGTAAATTCTCCAGATTCTCAGAACCTTTTGATGATATTACGGACCGTAGATGGTGAAATCCCTAAATTCCTTGCAAAAGCTCGTTGAGAAATGTTGTTCTTAAACTGTTGGACAATTTGCTCACACATTTGTTCACAAAGTGGTGACCCTCGCCCCATCCTTGCTTGTGAATGACTGAGCATTTCTTGGAAGCTGCTTTATACCCAATCAGGGCACCCACCTGTTCCCAATTAGCCTGTTCACCTGTGAGATGTTCCAAATAAGTATTTGATGAGCATTCCTTAACTTTCTCAGTGTTTTTTGCCACTTGTGCCAGCTTTTTTTAAACATGTGGCAGGCTTCAAATTCCAAATGAGCTAATATTTGCAAACAAATAACATTGTTTACGAGTTCGAACATTAAATATCTTGTCTTTGCAGTCTATTCAATTGAATATAAGTTGAAAATGATTTGCAAACCATTGTATTCTGTTTTTATTTATCATTTACACAACGTGCCAACTTCACTGGTTTTGGGTTTCGTATTAAAATCTTTAAAAAACAAACATATGATGGCATAACTTGACAACTTTCTATGAACTTAAAGGTGCAGCAGGCTAAGTGGTTCGTAGCGTGGGCCAACTCCCACTGCACTTCAGAAACAAGAGTGAATACGGCAGTTAACGCCTCGTGGCTACGAGGAGTCGGCAAAGGCGCGACTAAATGTGACGGCTTGCGCCGGGACAAATGAATGTAAGCCGGAAAGCGCGATACCTCCGGAGTGTTTTTGTTGTGTGGGTTCCCCATGTTCCTTTAAGTGCCGTATTCCAGGCTACAGCCACCACTGAGCTGCTGGAATCCTTTCCTCCGCCTCATAAGAAGCTGTACTTACCAACATGACAGCTTTTGTGCATGAGCTAATTATGTCAAAAAAACAAAAGTGAGCTTGTTTGGATTTTTCTTTCTGGGTAACTCCGCCTTGAGAAAGTATTGTAGGCTGCTCTGCGATGATACTAACAGATGGGATGTTTGCTTACTTTTTGCATGGATGACTTCACAGCTAAGTGGAGTTAGTGTGGAGTGGGGGCGCCCGTGTGGTACGCCTGGTTTCAGACACCAGCTGGAAACAACAAGAGCTAATCCGACTAACCAGCCATAAGGATGATGCTTCTTCTGGACAAATCATATTCTACTGCAGTTATGATAACATGCATGAGTATTGTACAAATATGTTATAATAATGCAAATGTTTTTAACACTCAATTAATAAAATAATTGATTATTATAGCCATCACTCGTTCCCACAGGGCTTACATTCTACCACCATTGCTTGAATTCAGTAATATGCGCTCAGATTTTCTTTTTGCAATTTGTATTGTCTATCTTAGATTTCCTATCTATGGCATAGTACTGTTTTTTCTGTCCATCAATCCATTTGTTTTCCTCATGAGGGTCACTGGTGAGTCGGAGCCTATCCCAGCTGACTATCCGGACTGTTGGCCATCCAGTCGCAGGGCACACATAAATGAAACAAGCATTCATACCTCACATAATTAACCTCACATGCATCTTTTTGGAATGTGAGAGAAAGCCAGGGTGCGCAGAGAAAAGTATGTTTGATATGATCATGTACAATTATTAATTAATATTAAATTAATAATCAAAACCAGTGAAGTTGGCACATTGTGTAAATCGTAAATAAAAACAGAATACAATGATTTGCAAATCCTTTTCAACCTATATTCAATTGAATAGACTGCAAAGACAAGATATTTAATGTTCGAACTGGTAAACTTTGTTATTTTTTTGCAAATATTAGCTCATTTGGAATTTGAAGCCTGCCACATGTTTCAGAAAAGCTGGCACAAGTGGCAAAAAAGACTGAGAAGGTTGAGGAATGCTCATCAAACATTTATTTGGAACATCCCACTGGTGAACAGGCTAATTGAGAACAGGTGGGTGCCATGATTGGGTATAAAAGCAGCTTCCAAGAAATGCTCAATCATTCACAAACAAGGATGGGGCGAGGGTCACCATTTTGTGAACAAATGCGTGAGCAAATTGTCAATGATATTACAGACATTCGATCCCTCAGGCGGTACTGCATCAAAAAGTAACATCAGTGTGTAAAGGATATCACCACATGGGCTCAGGAACACTTCAGAAAACCACTGTCAGTAACTATAGTTGGTCGATACATCTAAAATACCACAACGTAGACCCCGGACTGTTGAACAACTTAAGCTGTACATCAAGCAAGAATGGGAAATAATTCCACCTGAAAAGCTTCAAAAATTGGTCTCCTCAGTTCCCAAACGTTTACTGAGTGTTGTTAAAAGGAAAGGCCATGTAACACAGTGGTAAAAATGCCCCTGTGCCAACTGTTTTGCAATGTGTTGCTGCCATTAAATTCTAAGTTAATGATTATTTGCAAAAAAAAACCAATTAGTTTCTCAGTTCGAACATTAAATATCTTGTCTTTGCAGTCTATTCAATTGAATATAAGTTGAAAAGGATTTGCAAATCATTATTTTCTGTTTTTATTTACGAATTACACAACGTGCCAACGTCACTGGTTTTGGGTTTTGTAAATGCACAATTTACGAGCTCAATCGGTTCCACCACCGGTCTCATAACTCAAAACTGTCACGGCTGGTTACACCATCTTTTATGTTGGGTTTTGTTAGTGTTCTCCGGTGTTTTGTGTTAGTTCCTGTCCTGTGCTTTTATTTTGGTGGCTCTTCCGGTTTTGTTGGTGTTTTCCGCTTCCGCTGCTTCACATTTGTCCCAGTGCATTTCCCCTCACCTGTTTTCGGTTTGCAATCAAGACTATTTAAGTTGATCTTTTTTCTCCCTTCGTTGTCGGGACATTTGTTTGTTTGTGGATGTTGATGTTTTCGATTCCCTATTCATTGGTGACCAGAGACGATCGTTTTTGATGCTTATTGCAAGTACTCGTACGCGTGGATGCCGTCTGCTACACATTTCCCGTAAGTGTTTTGCATTTTGTTTCGTTTTGGTCAGAGCAATTCCCCGTTGATCTTGCTTTTTGTTCATTTATTAATAAATACCCCTTTTACCTCACGCTGCTACCTCATTCGTCTGCATCCCTACAACATTCTCCGGCGTCTCCCATGACGCACCGCTTATCATCGCATGACAAAAACACTCGCGTCTCAAATCAAATTGGCCCCCACCCCTACAAAAGAGCACAATTTTAACATGTAACTTGCCTTTTCAAAAGACAAATAAACTTGTAGATAGAAAATATTATTTAGAAAATGTACTAAACAGAATGTAATGAAAGGAATTTTATTTTAATTTTATTAAGTCATGTAATAATGCAGTCATGTTAGGCATTTATTTATGGAAGTAAAATTGTCTCACATCAACTTATATATATCAATATGATATTAATACATATGCATATATTAATAAATATACAAATGTGATATACAAATAAATAATTCATTTGTATAAATAAACGCATACTTGTAAATATATTTTTGAGATTTTAATATAAATATGCTTGATTTTGTATTTGTATTGAATTTGCATATGTGGATCGCTTTTTTGCTTTTGTGTCGATGAGACATTCCTCCCACAAACCAGATGCACAAATAAATGTGACCTACACACTCCCCTGAACAACCAGCAGAGGGCACTGCAGCCAGAGTGGTCTCGGTCACAGAGTATTATATGCATTATATGCAAAATGCCCGTAGTTCTCTGCACAAAAACAATCCACGTCTTTACAGAGAGAACGCACAACGGGCCTGAGCTTGCTAACGTTAGCGTTATATTAGCTAATGCTAATTCCATCCATCTTCTTCCGCTTATCCGAGGTAGGGTCGCGGGGGAAGCAGCCTAAGCAGGGAAGCCCAGACTTCCCTCTTCCCAGCCACTTCGTCCAGCTCTTCCCGGGGGATCCCGAGGCGTTCCCAGGTCAGGCGGGAGACATAGTCTTCCCAACGTGTCCTGGGTCTTTCCCGTGGCCTCCTACCGAACGGACGTGCCCTGAACACCTCCCTAGGGAGGCGTTCGGGTGGCATCCTGACCAGATGCCCGAACCAACTCATCTGGCTCCTTTCGATGTAATGCTAGTTCATCCAGTTAATCTGAAAGACCGTGTTAGCTGCTTATTTTATTGTATCAATGCCGTTTAATGACCTTGTACCGATGTAGATACTGATCTCTTATCAGTGCAATGTGTGTCAAATCATCATCATATATCAAACACCATATGACCCTCCCTAGTGTGCCTCTGATTGGCTCGCCAGTGTCTGACCATGTCTATGACCGAGACCGCTCTGGCTGCAGTGCCCTCTGCTGGTTGTTCAGGGGAGAGTGTAGGTCACATTTATTTGTGCATCTGGTTTGTGGGAGGAATGTCTCATTGACACAAAAGCAAAAAAGCGATCCACTAGGGCTGTGAAACTTTGGGTGGCCCACGATTCGATTCAATATCGATTCTTGGGGTCACGATTCGATTCAAAATTGATTTTTTTTTCAATTCAACACGATTCTCGATTCAAAAACAATTTTTTCCCGATTCAAAACGATTCTCTATTTATTCAATACATAGGATTTCAGCAGGATCTACCCCAGTCTGCTGACATGCAAGCAGAGTAGTAGATTTTTGTAAATAGCTTTTATAATTGTAAAGGACAATGTTTTATAAACTGATTGAAATAATATAAATTTGTTTTAACTATTAAATGAACCAAAAATATGACTTATTTTATCTTTGTGAAAATATTGGACACAGTGTGTTGTCAAGCTTATGAGATGCGATGCAAGTGTAAGCCACTGTGACACTATTGTTCTTTTTTTTCTTTTTTTATAAACGTCTAATGATAATGTCAATGAGGGATTTTTAATCACTGCTATGTTGAAATTGTAACTAATATTGATACTGTTGTTGATAATATTTATTTTTGTTTCACTACTTTTGGTTTGTTCTGTGTCGTGTTTGTGTCTCCTCTCAATTGCTCTGTTTATTGCAGTGCTGTGTGTTGCTGGGTCGGGTTTGGTTTTGGAATTGGATTGCAATGTTATGGTATTGCTGTGTATTGTTTTGTTGGATTGATTAATTAAAAATAAAAAAAAATAAAAAAAATAAAATACAAAAATAAAATAAAAAATAAAATCGATTTTTTTAAAAATGAGAATCGATTCTGAATCGCACAACGTGAGAATCGCGATTCGAATTCGAATCAATTTTTTCCCACACCCCTACGATCCACATATGCAAATTCTGTCAAAGTTTGTTGGTGACGAACCCCAAGATGCAGAGATGATGGCAGGCATTGAATGGGAAAACATGATTTAATTCCGATACTACAGCAAAAAACAAACAAAAGGGAACAAACAAAAGGTGCGCACAAGGCGGAGAACAAACTAGGCTATAAACTAAAATAGCACAAAGGCTAACTGTCGACAAGAAACAAAAACCACTTACTGTGACACGAAGGAACTAGGACTAGAGCGGAGTGAACAAAAGTAGACAGAGCTACCACGAAGTATAGTGACAGGCAGTAGTGACATTGACAGGTAGACACTACAATGATCCAGCCGTGACTGGAGGGCAGGACAGGTTTAAATAGCAGCTGGCTGACTGGCACCAGGTGTGGCCAGGTGCCAATCAGCCACAGCTGAGGGGACAAAACACTCAGGGAACATAATCAGGAAATGAAGACAAAATAAAAGCACTGACACGAAACTAAGACAAACGCAGAGGAAAAACTAAAACATAGCCAAACTGTCAGGGACAAGCCTGACAGTAGCCCCCCTTCCCATAACGGATGCTAGACGTTCTAGCAAATCCCCCCGCCCCCGAACAAAAACAGTCCAAAGTCACGGGAGGGTGGAGGGAGGACAAGGAGGTGGGCCCCCAGGACAAGTGTCCCCGCAACCAGCGGGGAAGAGTCATGTGGCGACGGCGAGTTGAACGCCGCCGCAATTGTTGAGGCGGCTCGACCGCCAGCGTGGGATGGCCCACCGGGAAGGATGGTGGCGGCGCCCTCTGCTGGCCACCCGGGGAGGGTGGTGGCGGTGCCCTCTGCTGGCCACCCGGGGAGGGTGGTGGCGGCACCCTCTGCTGCTGGCCCACCGGAGTGCATGGTGGTGGCGCCCTCTGCTGCTGGCCCACCGGAGTGCATGGTGGTGGCGCCCTCTGCTGCTGGCCCACCGGAGTGAATGGTGGTGGCGCCCTCTTCTGGTCCACCGGAGTGCATGGTGGTGGAGACCCCTGCTGGTCCACAGGAGAGGGTGGTGGAGACCCCTGCTGGCCCACCGGAGAGGATGGTGGAGACCCCTGCTGGTCCACCGGAGAGGATGGTGGAGACCCCTGCTGGCCCACCGGAGAGGATGGTGGAGACCCCTGCTGGCCCACCGGAGAGGATGGTGGAGACCCCTGCTGGTGTACCGGAGAGGATGGTGGAGACCCTTGCTGGTCCACCGGAGAGGATGGTGGAGACCCCTGCTGGTCCACCGGAGAGGATGGTGGAGAGGATGGTGGAGACCCCTGCTGGTCCACCGGAGAGGATGGTGGAGACCCCTGCTGGTCCACCGGAGAGGATGGCGCCATCTCTTGCAGACCCACTGGGGTGAGTAGCTGTGCCTCCCCAGCTGCACAGCTACTCAAACCCCCCCCAAGGGACGGATCCCAGACGTCCCCAGCTAGGCCCACAGACGACAGGGGTGGGTGGGAGAGGGCTTTAAAAGCGGCCAAACTTTTCTTTAATTTAGCCATCCATTCCAAAGCTTTGTTAAGCCTCTCCGCCATGGACATCTCTGCGAGGTTCGAATTTGGCTGGATCATTCTGTCAAAGTTTGTTGGTGACGAACCCCAAGATGCAGAGATGATGGCAGGCATTGAATGGGAAAACATGATTTAATTCCGATACTACAGCAAAAAACAAACAAAAGGGAACAAACAAAAGGCGCGCACAAGGCGGAGAACAAACTAGGCTATAAACTAAAATAGCACAAAGGCTAACTGTCGACAAGAAACAAAAACACTTACTGTGACACGAAGGAACTAGGACTAGAGCGGAGTGAACAAAAGTAGACAGAGCTACCACGAAGTATAGTGACAGGCAGTAGTGACATTGACAGGTAGACACTACAATGATCCAGCCGTGACTGGAGGGCAGGACAGGTTTAAATAGCAGCTGGCTGACTGGCACCAGGTGTGGCCAGGTGCCAATCAGCCACAGCTGAGGGGACAAAACACTCAGGGAACATAATCAGGAAATGAAGACAAAATAAAAGCACTGACAGGAAACTAAGACAAACGCAGAGGAAAAACTAAAACATAGCCAAACTGTCAGGGACAAGCCTGACAAATTCAATACAAATACAAATACAAAATCAAGCATATTTATATTAAAATCTCAAAAATATATTTTCAAATACACGTTTATTTATACAAATTATTGATTTATTTGTATGTCACATTTTTATATTTTAAATTTTATTTGTATATATTTTAAAATCTCAAAAATAGTTACAAATGCGCGTTTATTTATACAAAGGATTCATTTATTTGTATATCACATTTGTATTTGTATATTTACTAATATATGCGTATGTATTAATATCATATTGATATATATATATATATATATATATATATATATATAAGTTGATGTGATACAATTCTACTTCCATATTTATCTCTTCCAGTAGACTGAAGATTTGTTCTGATTTGTGTCTTGCCGTTTCATTAGATCCAACAGGTGAGAGAGTTACCAAGGTCCATAACTTTTGGCTCCCTTGGGTGGATCGTATGGTGTTCACTGGGACAATTGCTACCCCAACTCGAGGCTCGTAACTCAAATTATGCTTGCAACTTCAATCATAACAAAAAAGCATTTTGTATTGTTGTAGCTGCTGGATGACTTAAAGCCCCACTTGGGAACTTTCAGTTTTGGTTGATTTTGGCGGCGCCAGTGGGCCAAAGCGGTAGTAATTAGTTTCGTATCTATGTATATTCCCACCCACCCACCCCCTTTTTTTTATTTGCAAGGATTATGAGTCCTTCTTCATCTAAATGGGAATATATGAACATCCTAGCAGTCGGCAAACTAATGACAGCAGACCTTGTACAGTAAGTGATGTTTTATTATGTTTGTTGTCTTGTCTCTTATGAAGTCTGATAGAACGACTGCCATAATCTTCCTTTCAAGCAGACTTTTGATCGCATTTATTTACGAGTTAGAATGAATAAAATAAAGACAAAACATATGTATTCTTGTTTTACATAACGATTATGAATGATAGGTAAAATAAAAAATAAAAAAGAAGTGCAGTTCCCCTTTAAGATATCCCTAACTTGTCAGTTTTGCTTTTTTCTTGTCTTTTTTATTTATTTATTTATTTATTTTTGTCCTGTCCAGCTACTCAGGCAAATCATATTGTTGATGTTGATTACTTATATCTGCTGTCCAGATTTACTTTACAAAAGAGAAGTGCGGGATACTTCTCTTGTTGCCTTATTTGTATTTGACTTTTCTTAGCTACTTTACTATAAATTATATTTATATAATATAAATATAATGAATTTATATTATTATTTGGTGCAGGAGGGGATAGAAAGCGAAAAAAAGGAAGACAGAGGGAGAAATTGAGGGGATAAGAGGGGGATGAGACAGAGAGACAACAACCACATTAATAATAATAACAACAACAACAACAACATAACATCATCAACAAATACGATATGTACAAATATGATAGTAAAAGTGAAAGCACAGAAGCAGTCAGTGAAGTAAATATTAATAACAGAAATGACAATGAACATTATTACACTACAAATGGAGCAGTACAAATACCAATAGAAATTGTTCTGGTTTGACTAAGGGAGATGACGGCAACAGACACCAGGGGTGAGTATGTAGCACTGAGATTTATTATATATATATATATATATATATATATATATATATATATATATATATATATATATATATATATATATATATATATATATATATATATATATATATATATATATATATATATATATATATATATATATATATATAATCAAACAATGCTAAATATAATAACTAAGGAAATGGAGTGTGACAAAATCCAAGAGTGTGTATAGCGTAAGATTATGTGTGTAGATTAGCTGTTGAGTGTTACCGTAAATGTTGAACGAGAGACGAGGAAGTCCAGGGGAGAGAGAAGTCTACAGGTCCGAGTCCAAAGCGGCGGAAGTCAAGGATCGAGAGAGGCAGTCAGAGTCCAGAGGGAGATCAAAGGAAAAGTGAGACACACAGCTCACTTTCAAGGCGACGGAGGGTACTGCGGGGACGACACAAGAAAACACACACTGAAAACACGGAGGGGCAAAACACAGAGAGAGAGCTGGATTGTATCAAGCAGGACGTGGCTTACTGTACGCGAACAGAAGGTTATATTCCGGCCCGGGATGGCAGGTTGAGCAGGCTTATGAAGACAGCTCCCTCATCACGGGCAGGTGTGCAGATTGCAGATTGTCTGCAGGCGCGAGGAGGCACGCCCGCAGCGGAGAGAGAGCGCCTGTGGGGGTGGCCTCGGTGCGCTCATCAGGACGCAAAGATGAGGGGCGCATGTCCTGGCCGAGACAGAAAAAGCACTATTGATAATGAATAATAACAATAATTACATCTATTATCAACAATACAATTGTTTCAAATGCAGCAATACATATATGTAATGATAACTTGAAATATAACAGAAAGGCAAGGCAAGGCAAGGCAGCTTTATTTGTATAGCGCTTTTCATACACAAGGCAGACTCAAAGTGCTTCACAGACAACAAAGTGAAATGAAAGAAAATAAAAGCAAAATTAAAATGCAGACAATAAAAATAAAAACAGTGCGGACGTTAAAAGTTAAAAGATTAAAAGATTTAGCTGAAAGCTAAGGTGAACATAAAAGTTTTCAGTCTAGTTTTAAAAGTAGTCAGAGTTGGGGAGAGTCTGACATCTTCAGGAAGTTTATTCCAGCTATTTGTTGCATAGTGACTGAATGATGCGCTCCCTTGATTTGAGTTTACTCTGGGAACCGCTAACAGATTAGTTTTAGAAGATCTTAGTGATCTAGAGGGCTTATATTGTGGGAGCATATCAGTGATATACTTGGGCCCTAGACCATGTAGTGATTTATATGTGAGCAGGAGGATTTTGAAATCAATTCTCTGATGTACAGGGCGCCAATGTAAGGATTTAAGAATTGGTGTAATGTGCTCACATTTTTTGGTCTTTGTTAGAACTCTAGCAGCAGCGTTCTGAACAAGCTGCAGCTGCCTGACAGTTTTTTTGGGAAGACCTGCAAGGAGACCATTACAATAGTCTAGCCTACTGGTAATAAAGGCATGTACAAGTTTTTCAAAGTCTTGAGCTGACATGACCCCTCTAAGTCTTTTTACATTTTTGAGGTGATAGTAGGCCGATTTTGTTACTGATTTGATGTGACTGTCGAAATGTAAATCAGAATCTAAAATAACCCCAAGATTTCTGGCTTTTTTTGAGGTTTTCAGGGACAGTGATTGAAGGTGTTGGACGACTTTAAACCTTTCTTTTTTAGCACCAAAAACAATTATCTCAGTTTTATCTTCATTTAGTTGTAGGAAATTTTGGCACATCCAGTGTTTGACTTGTTCAATGCACTAGCACAGATGATCTATGGGGCGATAGAAAGCAGATAAATGGAAGGGAAGAAAGAGAAGCGAACTGTATTAACCTTGTAGATTGTTATAGTTATAGTCAGTTCTGCTTTTAAAGTGACTTCTGATTAAGTTTACATGGTAAATGGTAGGACAAATTATACAAAGTATGTCGAGTCAGCTAAATATGCTGCGTGTTTGATAACTCTCAATCAGTTCACTCTTATACACATTGCATGTTGACACAATTTAAAATTACATTTTAGTCTAAAAAGAGAACATACCTTTGTTACAATCATTTTGTAAATTAATATACGAATAACATCTAGTTGTTCAAATAATTATAGTATAAAATATATATATATATATATATATTTACAATAGTATATAGCTAAAACCAAATTAAGTACATCAGTCATATCCTAGACATGTTTATATTTATGCATCCTGTACATGCATGTTACATGTAGTATTATTTGTAGATTATTGTTAAAAAAAAAAAATTATGTTGGTAAAATGTTTGTTCGTAGTGTTTGAAAACAGGACAATGTTTAGAAGCAAAGAAAAGCTCATTGTCCTGTTAATTACACTTTCCAAAGTCCTTTCTGATGCATACAGGTAGGTAGTTTCTGTAGATATTTTATAGTAGTTAAAGTAAAGAGGAACCTTAACCGTAATGAATAGGTGAATAAATGAATGTATTCATTTATTCAATGTTGAAATGTAGGAAACACTGCATAACAAAATGCATTTTGATTCCAAAGAATTATAATAACAACTTAAAAATAAAAAATTGCAGTCTGAAATAAGAAACGTCTTAAACTGTCCAAGTGTAAATACGTGCAAATAAAGTTTGTAATATTGTTTTTTTAGAAAAAACATTAAAACCATTAAGATACAGAAAATAGTGAGAGAATGAATGACAAAGTGCATAAAGCACATGCAGTATGTACACGCACATGGATTGTTCGCAGTAGTAAAAAGTAGTACAAGTAATGTGTACATGGGCAAGGTGTACAGGTGTAATAACAATTATTAGACTCGGAAAAATGTGACATAAAAATGTACTTTGCAAACGTCTACATAGTATTTAAAGATAGTTAAATACATTGCTAGTTTTACTGTTTAACATGACATAGATTATGCTTTACTTTCACCAAAATATTAATAGGGTATCCTATCATGAACCTCAATGTGAAAACACTCACAGTATTGGTTACATTAAAAAACAGACTTTGAATGTGCACATAAATATGTTGCTATAAGAAGTGGCAAATTATGACTCTCAGCACCAAGCATATAATTTCAAGATCCCCATCATATCAATTCCAAAATCCCTATCATATCAATTCCTAGATGTGATCAAAATTATTTCTTGCGCACTACGCAAAATATACGCAACCTTATTAAAGGCCTACTGAAATTTTTTTTTAAAATTTAAACGGGGATAGCAGATCCATTCTATGTGTCATAATTGATCATTTCGCGATATTGCCATATTTTTGCTGAAAGAATTTAGTAGAGAACATCGACGATAAAGTTCGCAACTTTTGGTCGCTGATAAAAAAAGCCTTGCCTGTACCGGAAGTAGCGTGACGTCGCAGGTTGAAAGGCTCCTCACATTTCCCCATTGTTTTTCAATGCAGCGAGAGAGATTCGGACCGAGAAAGCGACGATTACCCCATTAATTTGAGCGAGGATGAAAAATTTGTGGATGATGACGTGAGAGTGAAGGACTAGAGTGCAGTGCAGGACGTATCTTTTTTCGCTCTGACCGTAACTTAAGTACAAGCTGACTCATTGGATTCCACACTTTCTCCTTTTTCTATTGTGGATCACGGATTTGTATTTTAAACCACCTCGGATACTATATCCTCTTGAAAATGAGAGTCGTGGCGAAATGGACATTCACAGTGACTTTTATCTCCACGACAATACATCGGCGAAACACTTTAGCTACGGAGCTAACGTGACAGCATCGGGCTTAACTGCATATAGAAACAAAATAAATAAGCCCCTGACTGGAAGGATAGACAGAAAATCAACAATACTATTAAACCATGGACTTGTAACAACACGGTTAATGCTTTCCAGCCTGGCGAAGCTTAACAATGCTGTTGCTAATGACGTCATTGAAGCTAACTTAGCTATGGGACCTCACAGAGCTATGCTAAAAACATTAGCTATCCACCTCCGCCAGCCCTCATCTGCTCATCAACACCCGTGCTCACCTGCGTTCCAGCGACCGACGGTGCGACGAAGGACTTCACCCGATCACCGATGCGGTCGGCGGCTAGCGTCGGATAGCGCGTCTGCTATCCAAACCAAAGTCCTCCTGCTTGTGTTGCTGCAGCCAGTCGCTAATACACCGATCCCACCTACAGCTTTCTTCTTTGCAGTCTTTATTGTTCATTAAACAAATTGCAAAATATTCACCAACACAGATGTCCAGAATACTGTGGAATTTTGCGATGAAAACAGAGCTTTTTGTATTGGATACAATGTGTCCGAATACTTCCGTTTCAACGATTGACGTCACGCGCATACAACCGGAAGTTTCGCGGGAAATTTAAAAATTGCACTTTATAAGTTAACCCGGCCGTATTGGCATGTGTTGCAATGTTAAGATTTCATCATTGATATATAAACTATCAGACTGCGTGGTCGGTAGTAGTGGGTTTCAGTAGGCCTTTAATATCAGTACTACGGATACCATTAACAAAAATTCCTCAAAACAGCCCACTAACTGTAATATGGGCTTTTTTAACATCCGATAATTGTGTCCCAAAACGTTATTAATTAATGAGGTCATTAGAGATAACAACCCTTAAAGTCATTGTTCTCAGTAAGACTTGGCTAAAATCAGATGGATTTTTCCCGCTAATTGAGGCATCTCCTCCTAAGTCCACATATTGCGCGTCCCCTTAAAAGGGGCACAGGGGTCACACTTATCTCCAAAAAAAAATCCTTAACCTTAGCCCTAATCTAAGTAATAAATATAAAGAATTTGAGGTGCTTACTATGAGGTTTGTCACACCGCTACCTTTCTATCTGGCTGTTATCTATCGTCCCCCTAGGCCCTACTTTATCAGTGAATTTTCAGAGTGTATCGCTAAACTAGTGACGCACGCAGATAATATTATTATAATGGGGTATTTGAATATCCATGTAAATACCCCGTCAGACCCTCCGTGCGTGGCGCTCCAGACTATAAATGATAGCCGTGGTCTTAGAAAAATAATAAATGAACCCACACATCGCTACGGTAATACAATAGACCTAGGCACCTAAACAAATGTAAATAAAGACAAGTAAATGCATTTGTTCATGCACATCAAACCTAGTGGTCCATATGTTAGCCTTTTTAAGAAATGGAATTGGACAATGCCAGTGCTCTTAAAGGATGCCTTGTCCAGATAATGTTGAAAGTCATGACTAGAAATATGTCAAATTCAGTCAATATTCATACATACAAATATGGTAGTTAGTTCAATTATTGACCTTAACCTCGCCTTAATGAATAGATATACAAGTGCAGTAGGGCTGTGGGAAACATTCTGCTCCTAAAAAATTTCAAATATTGCTACCCAAAAATAAATATAAACATTTTGATAGCATTTTGAAAAACAAACTTGCTAAAATACTAACAAATTGAGTAGTCTGGATTAACATAACTTGTATGAATGAATGTACAAATACAGTAGGAGTAGTAAAAATCCTTAAATTAGGAACAATTAGATAAATATCAAAATATAGTTTGCATTATTATTGTTGTGAAGACAAAATATTAACATCACCTAAAAATAATATTTTCACCATCTGTTAGTTTTGAGAAAGAGGTGTTCGAAAATGCTAACACACAAGAAAATTGCATCTGCTTGTGAAGAACATAAATGCAAACAAGGTTAGATTTAGGGGAAAAACAAAGATACATGCATGGGAATAGACGCTAGTCTCAAAGCACCATGAAGTCACACTACACCAGTTCCAACATTGGAAAATCAAGAAGCTAATTGTTATGATCCGTGGCCCGGATCATGTTTTGTTATTTTCTGTTAGTTTTGGACTCCCTCAGTTCCTGTTTTTGTGCACCCTTGAGTTTGTTTTTAGTTACCATGGTTGCTTATTATTTCCACCTGTCTCTGATTGGTGTTCGGGACGCTCACCTGTTTCCCGAGCACTAATCAGAGGCATTATTTAAGCCTGCCTTTGCCGGTCAGTCGGCCTGGCTTCATTGCTTGCCACACGCAACCTGTTACGTGAGTATTGCTTCTCCTAGTCTATGTTAAGTGCTAGCCTTAGTGCGATCAGCACGTTGTTCTTTCGGCTTGTTTTCTGTTTTTGGTACTTCTTTGACTTTCAAAGAATAAATCATGTTCCTACCTGCACGTCCTGTCCGGGGTGGTCCGTCTGCATCCCGGGGGAACGAACCCTGCAGTAAGCTGCGACCCACCTGCCGTAACACTAATGTTGACTTGCAGCGCCATTAAATTTTTTTGTAAACGTTGCTGTACAATTTTCAGTTCAGTTTCAGTTTCAGTTGATTTATTTATACAGCACATTTAAAAACAAGCCCAGATGGCCAAAGTGCTGTACAGACATAAGAAAAGGGGTACATAGTGTCACATGTACATGGTGATACAGAAGGATGAATATAACACAATAGTGCAGAATAAATCACCTAAAATTCTCAAATGTAATAAATACATAAAATATTTATAAAACAAGAAATAAAAGACCAAGATACTTTGCCTAGCTGGATTTGAACACCAGGGAGTAAAAATATGTTTTTAACCTAGATTTAAAATTGGCCCAAAGACTGGGAGGATCTACTGGATAATGGAAGGTTGTTCCATGGTCCGGGCCCTGCCACTGAGAAGAATCTATGCCTTCTGGGTTTCAACCTCGTTTTTTGGACAGCCGGGAGGATCTGGTCTGAAGACGTCAGGGTCCTAGATAGGGCGAGGCTTATTGGTGCAGGCATTTAAAAACAATAAGTACAAATTAACTCTTTGAGTAACTGGGAGCCAATGAAGGGAGACCAGTCCAGGGGTAATGTGCTCACCTCGTTTGGTTTTGGTTCAAAGACGAGCAGCTCTGATCCAGGCCTACATACAAAGACTGACAGTAGTCGAGGCGTGACGTCACAGATGCATGGACAGCTCTTCCAAAGTCAGCCTGTGGAAGATACTGTTTGATTTTTGGAAAGAGTCATAGCTGAAAGAAGCTCGATGTAATGGCAGAACTGATTTGTTTGTCCAACTTAAGCAAGCTGTCAAGAGTGACTCCAAGGCTCCTTGCTGATGTGGCAATATGAGGACCGAGGACCAGTAGCACTGTCATGACCTTGCATTGGGTTTGTTTGACCAAAAAGCACCATTTATGTTTTATTTTTGTTTAAGTATAAACAATTGGCCCCCAACCATTCTTGTACATCATGCAAACAGTTCTGCAGAGTTGTCATGGCAACCTGGGTATTGCTTCCTGTTACAGGCAGATATATTTAATAATCGTCTGCATCCAGGGGAAGCATGGATAAAAACAAGAGGACAGGGGCTAAAACTGAACGTTGGGGTACACCATACTTAAGGTAGAGTACTGGCCTTTACTGTTCCTAATATACATAAACGACATGTCATCGGCATGTGACTGTGAATTGTTTTTGTTTGCGGATGACTCTGCCCTGCTGGTATCCGGCAAGGACAAGTCACAGGTGGAGAAAATCCTCAGTGCTGAGCTCTGTAGAACTTGCACCTGGCTCGCTGACAACAAGCTATCCATCCACTTGGGTAAAACAGAATCCATCCTGTTTGGGTCACACATCAAACTTAAGAGAGTCAATCACTTCACCATAAAAGTAGGTGACAGTGTCATCACCAGGAAAGATGAGGTCACCTACCTAGGTTCCATTCTAGAGGCTAACCTTTCCTGTGATAAAATGGCAACCAAGGTAATCAAAAAGGTTAACCAACGAACGAGATTTCTCTACAGATTTCTCTACAGAATTTCCTCTCTGGTCAACAAAAGCACCTTGAGGATTCTGGCGGGAACTCTCGTTCAACCCTTTTTCGATTACGCATGCACCTCCTGGTACCCTAGCACCTCCAAAACCCTCAAATCTAAACTCCAAACATCTCAGAACAAGCTAGTCAGGTTACTTCTAGACCTCCACCCCAGATCCCACCTCACTCCTACCCACTTCTCTAAAGTGGGCTGGCTCAAGGTGGAGGACAGAGTTAAACAACTTGCACTGAGCCTAGTCTATAAAATCCGCTACACCTCCCTGATACCGAAGTACATGTCAAACTACTTCCTTAACGTAAATGACCGCCATAACCACAACACCAGGGGGTGCTCCACTAACCACGTTAAACCCAGATTCCGAACTAACAAAGGTCTTAACTCATTCTCTTTCTATGCCACATCAATGTGATATGCGCTCCCAACAGGTATAAAAGAAAGGGCATCTCTATCCTCCTTCAAAACCGCTATAAAAGTTCACCTCCAGGCAGCTACAACCCTAAACTAACACCCTCCCCGGATTGCTAATAATCAAATGTAAACAATCAAATGCAGATTCTTTTTCTTATGCCTTCTGATCTCTCTCTCTCTCTCTCTCTCTCTATGTCCACTACTTGATGTCCATATCCCCACCCCCCCCCCACCCCCCCACCCCACCCCCCCTCCACACTCCTGATTGTAAATAATGTAAATAATTCAATGTGATTATCTTGTGTGATGACTGTATTATGATGATAGTATATATGATAGTATATATCTGTATCATGAATCAATTTAAGTGGACCCCGACTTAAACAAGTTGAAAAACTTATTCGGGTGTTACCATTTAGTGGTCAATTGTACGGAATATGTACTTCACTGTGCAACCTACTAATAAAAAGTCTCAATCAATCAATCAATCAATCAGGTCTACAGAAAAACTCCTGCTGGTCAAAAATGACGGGAACCATTTTAATAATAATACCCACACAAGACCCAGGGTGAGTTAAAAGAATATGGTGGTTCACTGTATCAAAAGCAACTATGACAATAAACACTTCTAATTGGAATTCATTAGTAAAACGGGGGCGATAAATCCCTGAAAATGATCGAAAATCCACTTATAATGCAACTTAAATTCCTGATGTGTATATTAAACATGTAAACATTACGAAACACTGGATTTCGGCGAGTGACGACCTCATCCAACAGCCGGTTTGCCAGCTGCGGAGTGACTACGTTTTGCCTTTGGATTGTACGTGTGCAATTTGCAACGACTGTAAGAAAGCGCTTGTTAGAAGTCAGATGAGTTGTCTTCCTTCAACTTCTCATCGAATGTCAAGAATCCCTAAAACGCACACAGGGTTTATGCAAATGAGTCGTGATAAGAAACTGTTTGTGTTATCCATCCATCCATTTTCTTCCGCTTATCCGAGGTCGGGTCGCGGGGGCAGCAGCCTAAGCAGAGAAGCCCAGACTTCCCTCTCCCCAGCCACATTGTCCGGCTCCTCACGGTGGATCCCGAGGCGTTCCCAGTCCAGCCGGGAGACATAGTCTTCCCAACGAGTCCTGAGTCTTCCCCTTGGCCTCCTGCCGGTCGGACGTGCCCCAAACACCTCCCTAGGGAGGCGTTCGGGTGGCATCCTGACCAGATGCCCGAACCACCTCATCTGGCTCCTCTCGATGTGGAGGAGCAGCGGCTTTACTTTGAGCTCCCCCCGGATGGCAGAGCTTCTCACCCTATCTCTAAGGGAGAGCCCCGCCACCCGGCGGAGGAAACTCATTTCGGCCGCCTGTACCCGTGATCTTGTCCTTTCGGTCATAACCCAAAGCTCATGACCATAGGTGAGGATGGGAACGTAGATCGACCGGTAAATTGAGAGCTTTGCCTTCCGGCTCAGCTCCTTCTTCACCACAACGGACCGATACAGCGTTCGCATTACTGAAGACGCCGCACCGATCCGCCTGTCGATCTCACGATCCACTCTTCCCTCACCCGTGAACAAGACTCCTAGGTACTTGAACTCCTCCACTTGGGGCAGGGTCTCCTCTCCAACCCGGAGATGGCACTCCACCCTTTCCCGGGCGAGAACCATGGACTCGGACTTGGAGGTGCTGATTCTCATCCCAGTCGCTTCACACTCGGCTGCGAACCGATCCAGCGAGAGCTAAAGATCCTGGTCAGTTGAAGCCATAAGGACCACATTGTGGAGGGGGGCGTGGTCTGTGGGCCTGCCGCGGAGCGGAGTGTGTAAGGACCGGCCTTTAAGTCAGCGGCAGGTGAGTAGATTGCCCAGCTGGGGCTTGTTATCTAATCACCTGTCGCCCTTATTAGCGATTGGGTGTTGCTGGTGAGCAGAGGCATGAGAGCGAGAGACATTTTGCAGGAAAGCAAAACCACACGGCTTATGAAAATAAAAAGACTTGTTACCTCAGACTACTGGGCTCACGAAGGATCTTTGTGTCAGAAGAACCCACAGGAGGGCAACCTCCACACACATCCTCTGCAAAAAGCAGAGACCTAATCCTGCAGCCACCAAACTGGATCCCCTCAACGCCTTGACTGCGCCTAGAAATTCTGTCCATAAAAGTTATGAACAAAATCGGTGACAAAGGGCAGCCTTGGCGGCTGTTTGTGTTAGTCCAGAATTGTATTCTTTGCAGTTGACTCTGTTTTTGTTTTGACGTTTGTGTCACATGGAAAATAATTAGCTTTGATTTGCTCAAATGCAGACTTGGTGCCTCCTCTTCGTCGCTGTTAGCTTCTTCACCATCCACACTGCAAAAAGTCAGTGTTTAAAAACAAGAAAAAAAAATACAAAAATGAGGGGTATTTTATTTGAACTAAGCAAAATTATCTGCCAATAGAACAAGAAAATTCGGCTTGTCAAGACTTTCCAAAACAAGTAAAATTAGCTAACCTCAATGAACCCCAAAATACCTTAAAATAAGTATATTCTCACTAATAACAAGTGCACTTTTCTTGGTAGAAAAAAAAGAGACCTTTTTGCTCAATATGTTGAAAAATATTCTTAAATTAAGTAAATGCTAGTGCCATTATCTTGACATAATGATATGCGCTTGGCATCATGATTTTCTTTTTCATGCTTGAAGTAAGAAATTATTACTTTAAAAAAGTAGTTTTATACTTGTGTGTGTTAATGACACAGCTTTGCAACACTTGATATTCTAGTTTCAGGCATGTTTTACTCAATATAGGTCATCAAATCTCAGCAACAAGCTGTAATATCTTACTGAGATCATTTAGGACCAAAACACTTAAAACAAGTAAAACACTTTAACATAAAATCTGCTTAGTGAGAAGAATGATCTTATCAGACAGAAAATAAGCAAATATCACCCTTATTTGAGATATTTAATCTTACTTAGATTTCAGTTTTTGCAGTGCAGTCGATAAACTTCCATTAAGAGCGGCGAGCCAGTCAAAGGAAACTGTGCCCCCCTCCCCTTCTCTCTCCTTTCCTACCCACTTGCCCCTGTGGAGCCCGACTGGCCTTCGATGTCCATATCAATATGTTTTTTTCTGCACTTCACAACTTCGAGTGTCCATTAGTGTCCAGTATCCTTCCATGCGCTATCGATTCCTGCGTGCCGTACGTCGTAAGTACGCTCTACTTCACAAACTCGGGTGGTCGGCACCGCCCGCCGCCCAGCCCCCTTCGGGCGTGTAGTTGTCTGGCAGGGTCAGATGTCATGAGGTCAAGGCTTTTGGTCTTTGAAGTGACAGCAAAAATCACTGGAGGAACCTATACAATTCATGGAAATTCAAAAAGCTATACATTCATTTGCAAAAAATACATCTCCTACAATACAGAATGTTATCAATAATTTAGTGAAGACTTATCTCCTCTATTATTACAAATGTACCAATCTTCATTTAATAAACAATCGTTCTCTCCAACCATCAATTTTTCCCATATCTCATTGATACATAAAAAGGATAAAGTCCTATTGATTTGCAGTAGCTATCATCCTTTATCCCAAGCCAATATGGACGATAAAATCTTGGCAGAAATCTTAGACACAAGATTATCAAGTAGAGATGTCCGATAATGGCTTTTTTGCCAAAATCCGATATTCCGATATTGTCCAACTCTTAATTACCGATACCGATATCAACCGATACTGATATATACAGTTGTGGAATTAACACATTATTATGCCTAATTTTGTTGTGATGCCCCGCTGTATGCATTGAACATTGTAACAAGGTTTTCTAAAATAAGAGAATAACTTCAACTCAAGTTATGGAAAAAAGTGCCAACATGGCACTGCCATATTTATTATCAAAGTCACAAAGTGCATTATTTTTTTTAACATGCCTCAAAACAGCATCTTGGAATTTGGGACCTGCTCTCCCTGAGATAATCCTGATACCCACTACAACTATGGGAAATACTACACTTTGACTTTCACAAAGTGCATTATTTTTTAAACATGCCTCAAAACAACAGCTACAAAAACAATGAAGGCACACAGCTTCAGTCCAGAGTATACTAGAGTAATAAAGTAAACAATATCATAGTCCTCCTTTAGTGCAAGGCTGCCTGGTATACTGTATAACAGGAAATTATAAACTGGGCTCAATCTGTCCTGCTCTAACGTATTTGTATGACTAACACAAATGTGCTGCAAGCTAGTGGTGAGTGCTTGAAGTGGCCTACCAGTCAGTCAGAGCTTCTGAAATGCTGAAGGAAGACGTCTTGGTTCCTCCTCGCATAACCAACTTTTTGCAGTCATTGCAAATTGCCAGTTTTTTATCCATCAGGCACACTTTAAAATAATCCCAAACCATAGATATGGTGTCGTTAGTCAGTCACCGAGCAAGCAAGCTTGTTAGCCACGGCTACAGCACCGGCAACAACACACTCTTGTTGTTGTTATGCTGCGCTCGCGGCGGTTTGATGAGATCATCAAGCGTCGTCAACTCCTGTGTTGTGTGTGGGAGAGGGGAGAGGGGAGGGACTGCTGACTTGGAGACGCAACTGCTCTGTACTTACCGCTCCGTACAGCGGCGTTTTAAAAAAAGTCATTAATTTTACTTTTTGAAACCGATACCGATAATTTCCGATATTACATTTTAAAGCATTTATCGGTATTATGTCCGATATTATCTCTATTATCAAGTGTAATTGGAAAATTAATTCAGGCTGACCAAACTGGCTTCATGGGAGGTCGACAAACTTCAGACAATACAAGGAAACTGTTTAATGTTATCTATTATGCGAGAAGTCTCCCTTATTCCACATAATTGTGCACTGTTGATGCGGAGAAGGCATTCGACCGCATAAATTGGTCATTTAAGTTTTGCACATTACGTAAATTTGGATTTGGAGATAATTTGATACAATGGATCAAGATGCTTTATACAAGGCCCATGGCATCGGTCAAAACCAATAATCATATTTCAGAACCTTTTTCATTAAAAAAGAGGAGCAACACAGGGATGTCCTGCATCTGGATTATATTTAATTTGATTATTCAACCCTTAGCTGCAAAAGTAAGAAGTGAAAATAATGATCATGGTATAAAAATTGTCTCTCAGTATAATAAGGTGTCGATGTATTGTGAGGACATAATTCTCTACCTGTCACATGTTAACTCCTCTCTTAACTATATCAATAATGTAGTCACTGAATATGGCTGTTTATCAGGGTATAAAATAAATTGGGACAATTGTGAAATATTACTACTTAATAAATATTGCAAGAAATCGCAAGTTCAGATCTCCAAAATTAAATGAAAAGATTCAGAAACCCTATATCTAGGGCTACATATTACACAAAACCTTTATACAAGCAGAGATCTAATCTTAAACATTTAAGAAATAAGATAGAATCCAAAATTGAACGCTGGTCACCTCTTCAAATAACACTTTGGGGTCGAGTGAACATAGTAAAAATGAGTATACTGCCAGCAGTTAATGACCGTATTTTCCGGACTATTAAGCGCACTTAAAATCTTTTTTTTCCCTCAAAACTCAACAGTGCACCCGGTGCACCTAATGTACGGTATAATTTTGGTTTTGCTTACCGACCTCGAAGCTATTTTATTTGGTACATGTTGTAATGATACGTGTGACCAGTAGATGGCAGTCAAATATAAGAAATATGTGTAGGCTGTAATATGATTTAAGTAAACAACACCCGGTCACAGGCAATTACAATGTCTGTTAGTCCGGGTGAGGAGTCAGTTAAGCTAGAACTAGCCAGCGCCAGGCTGGATAATCCATGTACGCATAGCAATTCTCTTAGAATAATACACAATTCACATAATGTTTTTTCTGTTGTGTCTGTGTCAGAAGTGGACATGCATTCTACTGAGGTGGCAAATTATGATATGTCCAGTCTATTGCAGCACCAAGCAAACAATCGGAAAATTCCCGTCATATCAATTCCTAGATATGGTCGAAACTATTTAAAGTGCACTACGCATAATAAACGCAACATTGTTAATATTGCCACTACGGATAATCTTAACAAAAACTCGTCAAAACAGCCCAATACCTATAATATGGGCTTTTTAAACATAAGATCATTGTCTCCCAAGGCGTTATTAGTTAATGAGGTCATTAGAGACAACAATCTTAACGTCATTGGTCTTAGCGAAACCTGGCTCAATCCAGACGAATTTTTTGCGCTCAATGAGGCATCTCCTCCTAACTATACGAATGCGCATGTTGCCCGTCCTCTTAAAAGGGGAGGGGGTGTCGCACTAATATACAATGAAAATTTCAACCTTACCCCTAACCTAAATAATAAATATAAATCGTTTGAGGTGCTTACTATGAGGTCTGTCACACCGCTACCTCTCGACCTGGCTGTTATCTACCGCCCCCCTGGGCCCTATTCGGACTTTATCAGTGAATTCTCAGAGTTCGTTGCTGATCTAGTGACGCACGCCAACAATATAATCATAATGGGGGACTTTAATATCCATATGAATACCCCATCGGACCCTCAGTGCGTGGCGCTCCAAACCATAATTGATAGCTGTGGTCTTACACAAATAATACATGAACCCACGCATCGCAACGGTAATACAATAGATCTAGTGCTTGTCAGGGGTGTCACCACCTCCAAAGTTATGATACTTCCATATACTAAAGTAATGTCCGATCATTACCTTATAAAATTTGAAGTTTTGACTCATTGTCAACAAGCTAATAATAATAATAACTGCTATAGCGGCCGCAACATTAATACTGCCACAACGATGACTCTTGCTGACCTACTGCCTTCGGTAATGGCACCATTCCCAAATTATGTCGGCTCTATTGATAACCTCACTAACAACTTTGACGATGCCTTGCGCGAAATTATTGATAGTATAGCACCGCTAAAGCAAAAAAGGGCCCCTAAAAGGCGCACCCCATGGTTTACAGAAGAAATTAGAGCTCATAAATTATCATGTAGAAAGCTGGAACGCAAATGGCGCGCGACTAAACTTGAGGTTTTCCATCAAGCATGGAGTGATAGTTTAATAACTTATAAACGCATGCTTACCTTAGCTAAAGCTAAATACTACTCAAATCTCATCCGCCTCAACAAAAACGATCCTAAATTTCTGTTTAGTACAGTAGCATCGCTAACCCAACAAGGGACTCCTCCCAGTAGCTCCACCCACTCGGCAGATGATTTTATGAATTTCTTTAATAAGAAAATTGAACTCATTAGAAAGGAGATTAAAGACAACGCATCCCAGCTACAACTGGGTTCTATTAACACAAATACGACTGTATATACGACGGACACTGCCCTCCAAAATAGTCTCTCTATTTTTGATGAAATAACATTAGAGGAATTATTACAGCGTGTAAGTGGGATAAAACAAACAACATGTTTACTTGACCCACTTCCTGGGAAACTTATCAAGGAACTGTTTGTATTATTAGGTCCATCAGTGTTAAATATTATAAACTTATCACTTTCCTCCGGCACTGTTCCCCTAGCATTCAAAAAAGCGGTTATTCATCCTCTGCTCAAAAGACCTAACCTCGATCCTGACCTCATGGTAAACTACCGACCGGTCTCCCACCTTCCGTTTATTTCCAAAATTCTCGAAAAAATTGTTGCACAGCAGCTAAATGAACACTTAGTGACTAACAATCTCTGTGAACCTTTTCAATCCGGTTTCAGGGCAAATCACTCTACGGAGACAGCCCTCGCAAAAATGACTAATGATCTATTGCTAACGATGGATTCTGATGCGCCATCTATGTTGCTGCTTCTTGATCTTAGCGCCGCTTTCGATACCGTCGATCATAATATTTTATTAGAGCGTATCAAAACACGTATTGGTATGTCAGACTTAGCCTTGTCTTGGTTTAACTCTTATCTTACTGACAGGATGCAGTGCGTCTCCCATAACAATGTGACCTCGGACTATGTCAAGGTAACGTGCGGAGTTCCCCAGGGTTCGGTTCTTGGCCCTGCACTCTTTAGTATTTACATGCTGCCGCTAGGTGACATCATACGCAAGTACGGTGTTAGCTTTCACTGTTATGCTGATGACACTCAACTCTACATGCCCCTAAAGCTGACCAACACGCCGGATTGTAGTCAGCTGGAGGCGTGTCTTAATGAAATTAAACAATGGATGTCCGCTAACTTTTTGCAACTCAACGCTAAGAAAACGGAAATGCTGATTATCGGTCCTGCTAGACACCAACATCTATTTAATAATACCACCTTAACATTTGACAACCAAACAATTACACAAGGCGACTCGGTAAAGAATCTGGGTATTATCTTCGACCCAACTCTCTCGTTTGAGTCACACATTAAGAGTGTTACTAAAACGGCCTTCTTTCATCTCCGTAATATCGCTAAAATTCGTTCCATCTTGTCCACTAGCGACGCTGAGATCATTATTCATGCGTTCGTTACGTCTCGTCTCGATTACTGTAACGTATTATTTTCAGGTCTCCCTATGTCTAGCATTAAAAGATTACAGTTGGTACAAAATGCGGCTGCAAGGCTTTTGACAAAAACAAGAAAGTTTGATCATATTACGCCTATACTGGCTCACCTGCACTGGCTTCCTGTGCACTTAAGATGCGACTTTAAGGTTTTACTACTTACGTATAAAATACTACACGGTTTAGCTCCAGCCTATCTCGCCGATTGTATTGTACCATATGTCCCGACAAGAAATCTGCGTTTAAAGAACTCCGGCTTATTAGTGATTCCCAGAGCCAAAAAAAAGTCTGCGGGCTATAGAGCGTTTTCTATTCGGGCTCCAGTACTCTGGAATGCCCTCCCGGTAACAGTTAGAGATGCTACCTCAGTAGAAGCATTTAAGTCCCATCTTAAAACTCATTTGTATAATCTAGCCTTTAAATAGACCCCCCTTTTTTTAGACCAGTTGATCTGCCGTTTCTTTTCTTCTCTCCTCTTCTCCCCTGTCCCTTGCGAGGGGGAGTTGCATAGGTCCGGTGGCCATGGATGAAGTGCTGGCTGTCCAGAGTCGGGACCCCGGGTGGTCAACTAGCCTGTGCATCGGTTGGGGACATCTCTGCGCTGCTGACCCGTCTCCGCTCGGGATGGTTTCCTGTTGGCCCCGCTGTGGACTGGACTCCCGCTGATGTGTTGGATCCACTGTGGACTGGACTTTCACAATGTTATGTCAGACCCACTCGACATCCATTGCTTTCGGTCTCCCCTAGAAGGGGGGGGGGGTTACCCACATATGCGGTCCTCTCCAAGGTTTCTCATAGTCATTCACCGACGTCCCACTGGGGTGAGTTTTTCCTTGCCCGTATGTGGGCTCTGTACCGAGGATGTCGTTGTGGGTTGTACAGCCCTTTGAGACACTTGTGATTTAGGGCTATATAAATAAACATTGATTGATTGATTGAACACCAACATTTTATATGTTTCTTTAAAAATAAAGAACATTACGCACGGGGCTCAAAAATCTTTCAAAATGTTTTAGTATGACTTTGGTAAGCTATGAAGCCGCGTCGCTTGATGGATTGTACTGTGCTTCAACATACGAGTATTATTATGCTGTGTGTATAAGGTAAGACATATTATCCTGCTGATCTGTATTTGGGATCCGCATAAGTCCTGAAAATTTGCGCGAGTCCGCCTTTCTAGTCCATAGTCGATAAGCTTCATCTTTTTCTCTATCTTCTTGTTATGGGACATTCATCCTCCGCTGTTGCCATTTCTAATATAAAGTAGTGTAAAGTTCTTACTTATATCTGTCAGTGAACTCGCCATGAATAAATAAGACATATAAATAAACATTGATTGATTGATTGAACACCAACATTTTATATGTTTCTTTAAAAATAAAGAACATTACGCACGGGGCTCAAAAATCTTTCAAAATGTTTTAGTATGACTTTGGTAAGCTATGAAGCCGCGTCGCTTGATGGATTGTACTGTGCTTCAACATACGAGTATTATTATGCTGTGTGTATAAGGTAAGACATATTATCCTGCTGATCTGTATTTGGGATCCGCATAAGTCCTGAAAATTTGCGCGAGTCCGCCTTTCTAGTCCATAGTCGATAAGCTTCATCTTTTTCTCTATCTTCTTGTTATGGGACATTCATCCTCCGCTGTTGCCATTTCTAATATAAAGTAGTGTAAAGTTCTTACTTATATCTGTCAGTGAACTCGCCATGAAAGCGCTAAAACATACCGGTGTAGTGAGTTTACATTATTCATCCAAGGAACTTTAGTGATTAGAGAGTTCCGGTCGGATGGTTTTTCACGGGACACATTTCCGGCGTTGTTGTTGCACTAGTGAGCCACGGATGAGGAGATGCTGCTCCGTTATTGATTTAAGTAAAGTCTGAATGTCATTAAAACAGTTAGCTCCATCTTTCGACACTTCTTCCACTCCCGTCCTTGCACGCTACACCGCTACAACAAAGATGACGGGAATAAGACACAGCTGAAGGTGAGCCATGTAAATAAGACCGCCCACAAAACGGCGCACCCTGAAGCGACTGTTAGAAAGCTGCTTGAAGATGATCTGTAAAACATAATCTATGCAACATTTTGACCAAAGAACCACCATTACATGTTATGTAGACCACAAGGAAGTGTTTTACATTTAGAAAAAAAATATATATAAATTACTTCTTTAATGCACCCTTTGGTGCGCCTTATATATGCAAAAAGATTTTTTTTTAAATAGACCATTCATACGCACTACGCTTTATAATCCGGTGCGTCCTACGATCTGGAAAATACGGTATATATTGAAAATTATGCCTGTCCTAATGAATAAAAGATGGTTTAAGAAAATACATACAATGATATCATATTTTATATGGTGTGGAAAGAAGGCCAGATGCTCATACTTAAAATTGTCTAGTCAGGCCATGGATGAAGTGCTGGCTGTCCATAGTCGGGACCCGGGGTGGACAGCTCGCCTGTGCATCGGTTGGGGACATCTCTGCGCTGCTGACCCGTCTCCGCTCGGGATGGTCTCCTGCTGGCCCCTCTATGGACTGGACTCTCACTATTATGTTAGATCCACTATGGACTGGACTCTCACTATTATGTTAGATCCACTATGGACTGGACTTTCACAATATTATGCTAAACCCACTCGACGTCCATTGCATCCGGGCTCCCCTAGAGGGGAGGAGGTCACCCATATCCTCTCCAAGGTTTCTCATAGTCATTCACATAGACATCCCACTGGGTTGTAAGTTTTTCCTTGACCTTATGTGGGATCTGAACCGAGGATGTCGTTGTGGCTTGTGCGGCCCTTTGAGACACTGGTGATTTAGGGCTATATAAATAAACATTGATTGATTGATTGATTGATAGTCCACAAGATAAGGGAGGACGACAATTACCAAACTTGTTGTATTATTATATCTCCTTTGGTTGTTAACAAGCAAGCCACTTCTTCCATTCTTCTGCAGATAAGGACTGAGTCAACATAAACAAAAAAATATGTTAATACATTTGGACATTCATGTGGGGAGTCTGTATTACATAAACAAAATACCTAATGAACTGAGGCAAAGTCCATTAGAAGCCACCTTTAGCATTCTAAATCTGTGTCAGAATACTTGGAATCAACCCAATTACATCCGTGAATCAACCGCTTTGCTACAATCCTAATATCATATTGATAAAAATGTGGTGAAATGGACAGCATGGAAAGACAGAGGTATATTATTCATGCAAACTCCTTTAAACCGTTCAATGAATTAGTTGATCAATATAATATACCCAGAAATCTTTTATTGTATTTTATCTCTTTAAAACACGCTGTAAAGTAATGCACATCCTCTGAAAGTATGTCTTTTAATAGCCATGAACTGGAAGATGCACTTTTTTAACAGAATACAATTAAGAAATGAATTAAAAGTTTTTATGGAATAAGAAATGAACATCATACTAGAAATGCAAATGATGCATGTGTTCGGAAATGGATGATCGACTTAAACATTTTAGATCAGGCTTGGGTAATTATTTTGACTTGGGGGCCAAATTTAGAGAAAAAAAAAGTGTCTGGGGGCCGGTATGTCTATTTTTAGGAACACTATTACAAAACCTCACAATAATGATGAAAAACAGAATGCAATTTTATTTTTTTTACTGAATGAGACACCCAGAATGTACATGAAAATAAAGAATGTGGGATTTACAATATTAACTATGAAGGATAAAACACTGAACATTGACAACATATCACACCCCCTCTCCATCGACATTGTGGAGGTTTCCTCTTTTGTGGGTTCTCCTGATCACAATAGACCTTGTCGTGAGCCCGGCCGTCTGGTGTAACAATGTTTTTATTTTGTGCATATGCGCCAGTTCAGCAGTCTTGTATCTCTCTCCGTTGGCGTGGTCGCGGGCGCATGTGGAGCGTCTGACTCAAACTCTAACTCCATTCGTGTGTCCGGCTGCTGCTGATAAGCATGGCAAGTGATTGGATGATCAGCCCCAGCTGGGTAATCCAATCAGCTGCCAGCTGTGCTTCGAGGCCGGTCCTTACACACCCCATTCCTGCAGCAGGCGCGCAGACCACGCCCCCCTCCACAGACATATTTTACAATCAAGCGAAACGCAACAAAAATGCAACAAACACAGCGAAATATGAACACGAAGGGGGAAAAAAAACCCCACCTACAATCTGATATATCTGATATATCACTAAGCTTTAGAACTTTGTTGTAAAAATCTCTTTAGACGTCTGTTCCTGACACCCGCATTTCAGGCTGGCCACTGTGGAAACAATGCTTGGTGCCTCGTCTGAGCTGCTGTGACTTAGATTACCATAGTAACTAATTAGATTACCATAGTAACTAGTATATCATGCAAAAGCGCAGATTCCAACCATTGAAATACTTTGTATAGTTCAAGACTTACGGTAATTTAAAAACATCACTGCACATCATAATGGCAGCTACAGGTTCAATCTTAAAGATCTAAAAAAAATATTTGGGAATGTCCGGCGTGCCAGATTGAAAAGCTTAACAGGCCACATGCGGCCCCCGGGCCTTAATTTGCCCAGGTCTGTTTTAGATGAAAGAGACATATCATGGAATTGTATTTTACATCTCAGCTGTTTAAAATTGGTGCAGTAGACAGCAGGTTATGTATAAAGTGTCGGGCAGCCGAGGGAACTCTAGTTCATTTATTGTTGGAATGTCAGAAAATGAAAGAGTTATGGATGAAAACCACAAAAGAAGGACTCACATTCCTAAATATAATCATCCCAATGACACTGCAAACTTGTATTCTTGGTGATCTGCATCAATTCAGTAACGTGTCATCATAGAGTAAAAATGCATTTCTCTCAATATGCATCATAACAAAAACCGTAATAATTTAAAAAATGGATAGATGTTGGTAGTCCAACTTATAATGACTGGTATACACACATAATACATACTGACTGGTATACACACATAATACATACTGACTGGTATACACACATAATACATACTGACTGGTATACACACATAATGCATACTGACTGGTATACACACATGATACATACTGAATGGTATACACACATAATACATACTGACTGGTATACACACATAATACATACTGACTGATATACACACATAATACATACTGACTGGAATACACACATAATACATACTGACTGGTATACACACATAATACATACTGACTGGTATACACACATAATCAATACTGACTGGTATACACACATAATACATACTTACTGGTATACACACATAATAAATACTGACTGGTATACACACATAATACATACTGACTGGTATACACACATAATAAATACTGACTGTTATACACACATAATAAATACTGACTGTTATACACACATAATACATACTGACTGGTATACACACATAATACATACTGACTGGTATACACACATAATAAATACTGACCGGTATACACACATAATAAATACTGACTGGTATACACACATAATACATACTGACTGATATACACACATAATACATACTGACTGGTATACACACATAATACATACTGACTGGTATACACACATAATACATACTGACTGGTATACACACATAATACATACTGACTGGTATACACACATAATAAATACTGACTGTTATACACACATAATACATACTGACTGGTATACACACATAATACATACTGACTGGTATACACATAATACATACTGACCGGTATACACACATAATAAATACTGACCGGTATACACACATAATAAATACTGACTGATATACACACATAATACATACTGACTGGTATACACACATAATACATACTGACTGGTATACACACATAATACATACTGACTGGTATACACATAATACATACTGACTGGTATACACACATAATACATACTGACTGGTATACACACATAATAAATACTGACCGGTATACACACATAATACATACTGACTGGCATACACACATAATACATACTGACTGGTATACACACATAATACATACTGACTGGTATACACACATAATATATACTGACTGGTATACACACATAATACATACTGACTGGTATACACACATAATACATACTGACTGTTATACACACATAATACATACTGACTGGTATACACACATAATACATACTGACTGGTATACGCACATAATACATACTGACTGGTATACACACATAATAAATACTGACTGGTATACACACATAATACATACTGACTGGTATACACACATAATACATACTGACTGGTATACACACATATTACATACAGACTGGTATACACACATAATACATACTGACTGGTATACACACAATACATACTGACTGGTATACACACATAATAAATACTGACTGTTATACACACATAATACATACTGACTGGTATACACACATAATACATACTGACTGGTATACACACATAATACATACTGCCTAGTATACACAAGCTATGGAGATGATACCAGTAGAAAAAATGCATTTAGTTTAAATAATAATTAGTCATATATTGGAATATGGGATCCATTATTTAAATGTGTTTTAACTAATTAATTGAACCTAAAATATGACTTTGTTTCATCTTTGTGGTAAATATGTGTTGTCAAGCTTATGAGATGTGATGTGTAAGCCACTGTCACACTGTTGTTCATTTTTAATTAGTATTTATTTATTTTTTTACATAAATGGCTGTGATTACAATGTCAATGATGGATTTTTAATCAATGTTATGTTGGAATTCTTATGAATATTGATACTGTTAATGATATTATTCATTTTTGTTTGACTACTTTTGGATTGTTTTGTGTCATGTTTGTGTGTCCTTTCAATAACCTGATTGCTATTCTGTTTGTTGCTGGTTTTGGCATTGGAATTGGAATATTATGGTATTATTGTGTATTATTTTGTTGTACTGATTTAAAAAAAAAAAAAAAAATGGACCCGTTACACTTGAGAGTGTGTGCCATGTTGCTATGGCAACCAACAATCAGCAAAGCGAGTTTCTGCATGATATGTTTGCAATATTTATGCCCCTCCCCCGCCTGCCCTTTTAAAAAGTTGTTGAATTTCTGTCTGGCTGACAAAATAACAATCAGATTTAGTGATGTTGCAAGTTTACTGTCCTGACAGTTTTATTTATGTCAAGTTGTTTTTTATTATGTTGGCTTTATTCTCATTTAACCCCTTTTTGAATTTGTACTGATTTTAGTTTTTTCGTATCTTTTTCATTTTTTTTCTGACATATCAAAACTGTTTTTCTCATAAAATATGATGTTATTGTTTTAAAATGAAATCATTATTTGTGCAGGTTTCTACTTCAATATTAAGACTTTATTAGTCATGATACGATTATATTACAAGGTTAATCTTGCAAAACAATTTTTTTTCTTGCAACTATATTGTGATCCATCCCTCCATCCATTTTCTACCGCTTGTCCCTTTTGGGATCGCGGGGCGTGCTGGAGCCTATCTCAGCTGCATTTGGGCGGAAGGCAGGGTAACTATATTGTGATATTATTATTCACATTTTTAAACATTTGTATTACGTTATGTATGCAATTTTCTTAAAAGTCTTGTAACATGGTGACTTATATTATAATGTAATTATGACTTTTATTAGTAGTATTATTTTCACATTACTGTCCAGCCACTCAGGCAAATCATATTGTTGATGTAGATGATCTATATCTGCTGTACACATTTACTTTACAAAAGAGAAGCGTGGGACATTTCTCTTGTTGCCTTATTTGACTTATTCTGACTTTATATTTGGGTATAATTAGTGTTTGACACAGTCGGACCGAGCATGGGGGTACAGAAAGAAGAGAGGAAAAAAAATAATACAGAGGAAACAATTGTGCTTTGGACAAGAGGGGGACAACAACAACAACAACAACAACATAAAAATAACAACAAAAACAACAGAACTACATCAGCAAATACGATATATACAAATATGATACCAAAAATGATTTAAAAAATTGTGAAGTAGATAGTAATAACACAGTAATAACAATGAACATGATGTTATCAATCAATCAATCAATCAATCAGCTTTATTGTCCATTCTTACATGTACAAGACACATAAGAACTGAAATTACATTTTCGGCACAATCCCGCTAAGAGCAGACATACGTTACAGGGAGACAAGACGGGACCGCCAACGGATCAGCCTCACTTAGGCGCTCCTTAAAAAGGTGGGAAAAAGGTGACATTGGGGAAGGGGGGAAGTAAAAAAAAATATCAGTCTGAGGCTGGACCCTCAGGAATGGTCCAGACTGAGTCCGAGGAAAAAAAACCTCACATAGCATGGCACACATAAACAAGGTACATTTAATCACAACAACTCGCAACAGAGTCATCCAACAGGACCTTGGAGGCCAGCAGCTGCTGTTGAGCGCTGCTCAGCCCCCACAACCCCGGAGGAATAAAGCAGTGGTGAAGGCGTTGATTTGGGGAGGGGTATGTGCGTGCATGTATGCCCAATTAACTTGGGTGAGATGTTGGATTGTCTTTATGGGCCGAGGCCGGCCCCAAGAGTTCAAGAGTTCAAGAGTCCGACCCAGGTGCTTTTGAAAAAAAGGGAAAGGTCAAAAGCGTCCATCTTTGAGGAGTCCTCGGGGGAGTGTTTTCAAACAGCCTGTTCCTCAAGGCCATTCGAGGGAGTCAAATCGTAGATTAAGATGTTGTTTTTTCTTCGAGCAGTCAAAACAATGACATTCCTGCTCTATATGCTGGCTCTGACAATTCCAATTTATTCTTTCTGTAACATCATCAAGATGGAATCTACCTTGCGATTCAAATCAGCAATCGCTCCAGTCTGTGATCCCACAGCACGACCCAATCCTTCCATTGCGTTGAACAGCCTGTTGGCCCCTTGAGTGGCTGCCATCGTCTTCCGAATTTGACGATACACCAGAGCAATGCCCAGCCCAATCAGCAAATGCCCTGCGATCACAGCTCCAAATAGGTAGATGTCTTCCACGTCCTCGATGGAAAGGACTGAGAGGCACATGATTCTCCAAGTATTCCAGGAATCTCTCACGTACCCCGCAGCAATGGTTCCATCAGGGCAGCCAGGCTCCCCCGAGCCTCTTTTCCTTGTCGAAAAGACTGTGTCAATTGCGTCGAGAGTCCAGTTGATCAAATTCATTTTGATGTTTAGATTTGAGGACAGCTCAAGAAAAGAGGCTTCAAAATAGTTCAGACAAGACAAAAAACAAAGAGAGCAAGCAGGGAAGGAGGGAGCGGAGAAAAATGCGACCGCCCTCACCAGAAGCAAGACAGAAAAGTTATTAATATTAAATGTTAATAAAATTATTACAATTGAAACAACAGTACTACCAATAGAAATAACAATATTGATAATGAATAACAATATTTACCTGCATTATCAACATTATGATTGTTGCAACAATACATAAATGAAATTACAAAAGATTACAAAAGAAAGGAGAGAGGGGACGGACGGGGGGGGGGGGGGGGGGGGGGGGGTGAACTATATAAACCTTTTACATTGTTATGATAAAATTAGGTTACGCTTTAGCGGTGTGCTGTGTATTATGTGATGTGAGCGTGTATTTGCACGAGTGTTATTGTGTACACTTGTATGTATGAATATATTTGTATGCACGAGGGAATGCGTGGTTACGTGCACGTATGTAAATATGTACAGTGAATGTGCATGTCAATGTATGCACAGTGTGGATGTAGATAGATAGTACTAGATAGATAGATAGTACTTTATTGATTCCTTCAAGAGAGTTCCCTCAGGAAAATTAAAAAGTTCCCTCAGGAAAATGATGTGCATGTGCGTATGTATGTATGTATGTATGTATGTGTTTACGTATGTATGTTTGTATGTATGTATAAATGCATGTCTGTATGTATGTATGTATGTGCAAATGTGTGTATGTGTATGTATGTACTGTATGTATGCATGTGTTTATGTATGTATGTTTGTATGTATGTATAAATGTACGTCTGTATGTACGTATGTATGTGCAAATGTGTGTGTTTATGTTTGTATGTGGGTATGTATGCATACATGTATGTCTGTATGTATGTATGTATGTTGTGTATCTACATATGTATGTATGTATGTACAGTATGTATGTATGTGTTTATGTATGTATGTGGGTATGTACGTATGCATACATGTATGTATGTATGTGCAAATGTGTACTGTATGTATGTTGTGTATGTATGTATGTATGTATGTATGTATGTATGTATGTATGTATGTATGTATGTATGTATGCATGGATGGATGGATGGACAGTATGTATGCATGTATGTATGTATGTATGTATGTATGTATGTATGTATGTATGTATGTATGTATGTATGTATGTATGTTTGTATTTATAGATGGATGAATGTATTGATGTAGTGTATGTATGTATGTATGCATGCATGCATGTATTTATGAATGTATGTATGTATGGGTGTGTATGGATGTACAGTATGTATGTATGTATGTATGAATGAATGTATTTATGAATGCATTAATGTATGTATGGATTGATGTATGCAGGTATGTATGTATGTATGTATGCATTAACATTAATCAATCAATCAATCAATGTTTATTCATATAGCCCTAAATCACAAGTGTCTCAAAGGGCTGTACAAGCCACAACGACATCCTCGGTATAGAGCCCACATACGGGCAAGGAAAACTCACCCCAGTGGGACGTCAATGTGAATGACTATGAGAAACCTTGGAGAGGACCGCATATAGTCGCATCTTAGGTGCACAGGAAGCCAGTGCAAGTGAGCCAGTATAGGCGTAATATGATCAAACTTTCTTGTTTTTGTCAAAAGTCTAGCAGCCGCATTTTGTACCATCTGTAATCTTTTAATGCTAGACATAGGGAGGCCCGAAAATAAAACGTTACAGTAATCGAGACGAGATGTAACGAACGCATGAATAATGATCTCAGCATCGCTTGTGGACAAAATGGAACGAATTTTAGCGATATTACGGAGATGAAAGAAGGCCGTTTTAGTAACACTCTTAATGTGTGACTCAAACGAGAGAGTTGGGTTGAAGAAAATACCCAGATTCTTTACCGAGTCGCCTTGTTTAATTGTTTGGTTGTCAAATGTTAAGGTGGTATTATTAAATAGATGTCTGTGTTGAGCAGGACCGATAATCAGCATTTCCGTTTTCTTAGCGTTGAGTTGCAAAAAGTTAGCGGACATCCATTGTTTAATTTCATTAAGACACGCCTCCAGCTGACTACAATCCGGCGTGTTGGTCAGCTTTAGGGGCATGTAGAGTTGAGTGTCATCAGCATAACAGTGAAAGCTAACACCGTATTTGCGTATGATGTCACCTAGCGGCAGCATGTAAATACTAAAGAGTGCAGGGCCAAGAACCGAACCCTGGGGAACTCCGCACGTTACCTTTACATAGTCCGAGGTCACATTGTTATGGGAGACACACTGCATCCTGTCAGTAAGATAAGAGTTAAACCAAGACAAGGCTAAGTCTGACATCCCAATACGCGTTTTGATACGCTCTAATAAAATATTATGATCAACAGTATCGAAAGCGGCGCTAAGATCAAGAAGCAGCAACATAGATGAAGCATCAGAATCCATCGTTAGCAATAGATCATTAGTAATTTTTGCGAGGGCTGTCTCCGTAGAGTGATTTGCCCTGAAACCGGATTGAAAAGGTTCCCAGAGATTGTTAGACACTAAGTGTTCATTTAGCTGCTGTGCGACAATTTTTTCGAGGATTTTCGAAATAAACGGAAGGTGGGACACCGGCCGGTAGTTTACCATGAGGTCAGGATCGAGGTTAGGTCTTTTGAGTAGAGGATGAATAACCGCTTTTTTGAATGCTAGGGGAACAGTGCCAGAGGAAAGTGATAAGTTTATAATATTTAACACTGATGGACCTAATAATACAAAAAGCTCCTTGATAAGTTTCCCAGGAATTGGGTCAAGTAAACATGTTGTTTGTTTTGTCCCATTTACACATTTTAACAATTCCTCCAATGTTATTTCATCAAAGAGAGAGAAACTATTTTGGAGGGCAATGTCCGTCGTATATACAGTCGTATCTGTGTTAATAGAACCCAGTTGTAGCTGAGATGCATTGTCTTTAATCTCTTTTCTAATGACTTCAATTTTCTTATTAAAGAAATTCATAAAGTCATCTGCTGAGTGGGTGGAGCTACTGGGAGGAGTCCCTTGTTGGGTTAGCGATGCTACTGTACTAAACAAAAATTTAGGATAATTTTTGTTGAGGTGGATGAGATTTGAGTAATATTTAGCTTTAGCTGAGGTAAGCATGCGTTTATAAGTTATTAAACTATCACTCCTTGCTTGATGGAAAACCTCAAGTTTAGTCGCACGCCATTTGCGTTCCAGCTTTCTACATGATAATTTCTGGGCTTTAGTTTCTTCTGTAAACCATGGGGTACGCCTTTTAGGGGCCCTTTTTAGCTTTAGCGGTGCTACACTATCAATGGTGTCGCGCAGGGCGTCGTTAAAGTTGTTAGTGAGGTTATAAATAGAGCCCACATAATTTGGGAATGGTGCCATTACCGAAGGCAGTAGGTCAGTAAGAGTCGTCGTTGTGGCAGCATTAATGTTGCGGCTGCTATAGTAGTTATTATTATTATTATTAGTTTGTTGACAATGAGTCAGAACTTCGGATTTTATAAGGTAATGATCGGACATTACTTTAGTGTACGGGAGTATCGTAACTTTAGAGGTGGTGACACCCCTGACAAGCACTAGATCTATCGTATTACCGTTGCGATGCGTGGGTTCATTTATTATTTGTGTAAGACCACAGCTATCAATTATAGTCTGGAGCGCCACGCATGGAGGGTCCGATGGGGTATTCATATGGATATTAAAGTCCCCCATTATGATTATATTGTCGGCGGGCGTCACTAGATCAGCAACAAACTCTGAGAATTCACTGATGAAGTCCGAAAACGGCCCAGGGGGGCGGTAGATAACAGCCAGGTGGAGAGGCAGCGGTGTGACAAACCTCATAGTGAGTACCTCAAAGGAGTTATATTTATTATTTAGGTTAGGTGTAAAATTATAGTTTTCATTGTATATTAGTGCGACACCCCCTCCCCTTTTAAGAGGATGGGCAACATGTGCATTGGTATAGTTAGGAGGAGATGCCTCATTTAGCGCAAAAAAATCGTCTGGTTTGAGCCAGGTCTCGGCGAGACCAACGACGTCAAGTTTGTTGTCTCTAATGACCTCATTAACTAATAACGTTTTGGAAGGTAATGATCTTATGTTTAAAAAGCCCATATTATAGGTAGTGGGCTGTTTTGAGGATTGTTTGTTGAAATTATCCGAAGTAGCAATATTAATAATGTTGCGTTTATTATGCGTAGTGCACTTTAAATAGTTTCGACCATATCTAGGAATTGATACGACGGGAATTTTCAGATTGTTTGCTTGATGCTGCGATAAACTGAACGCATCATAGTTAGCCACCTCAGTACAATGTATGTCTGCCTCTGACACCGTCACAAAAGAAAAAACATTATGTGAGTTGTGTTTTATTCTAAGAGAATTGCTATGTGTGCAGGGATTAATCAGCCTGGCGCTGACTAGTTCTAGTTTAAATGACTTCTTACCCGGACATTCCACGCTTCTTTGGTTAGCTTTTCCCTTTGTTGTTAGCCCCGCTCGGCATCCCCGCTTCTGCTTCCGCTCACACCGCTTACGTCGCCTCCATTGGCGGTCCCCGCTAGTACTTGACTCCGCTGATACAAAGGCCGCTCGATGTAGCCCGCGAAGTATTCCCATGCTAGCGAGGAGGTCCACCGTACATGCATCTTTCAGTCTATAACAACCCGATCCATCCACATCCAGAATTGTCTGTCGGTCGTATGTGATCACAGAGTGTTCACGCTTTGAGCCAGCCATGAAATTGACAGAAATGACGGGTGTTTTTTGCCAAATCGCTCTACACTCCCAAGAGCGTTTGCAAGCCGCTGCCTTTAGGGCGCCGCCATTTTGCCATTTTAACATATCTTTATTCTCATATTTAAAAAACAAAACAAAAAAACAATTTAATACCTTTATTTATATTATGTTTATACAACTTTACATGTTCCCAATACAATAAAATAAATAATCTATCTTCATAATGTCACTTTTTTCGTCATAAATTACAGTTTTATTCTTGTAAACTTTTTTTATTTTCTTTATATATATATTAGGACTTTGTTCTCTTAACAGTACAATATGTACAATATTTTCTTAAAAAGTCGAAAAAAGTTCTCACAAGTTCCAATTTTTTTCTTGTAAAATTCTTTTTTTTTTTCATGCTTTGAATCTGTGCTATGACATTTACTATATCCTTTTGGTAGGGTCGATGAGATGACCTTTGGCCTTATTTGTGTAATTTGGACCTTTCCATGTGTTGTCATCCCTTGACCCCCGTTCAACTAACAGAGACCCTCTGTCACAGCTAAAGTGACCACACTGGAGGATCAATAGACCCCCTGAAAGCCTTCAAGAGCCTGTGATCGTGTTGCACTGCTAATGAATGGGCTGTTGTTTACGTTGTCACTTCAGTCCTTTTCAATCAAGTATGTGCCGAGCATCACTGCCTGTGCAATATGGCACGTCGCCCAGTCAACTGCGCTAGAACTGAGCAGGATTCACTTTACAACCTATATTAATTTGAATAGACTGCAAAGACAAGATACTTAAGTAATGTTCGAATTGGAAAACTTAAGTTATTTTTTGCAAATACTAGCTCATTTGGAATTTGATGTCTGCAACATGTTTCAAAAAAGCTGGCACAAGTGGCAAAACAAACTGAGAAAGTTGAGGAATGCTCATCAAACACTTATTTGGAACATCCCACAGGTGAACAGGCTAAATGGGAACAGGTGGGTGCCATGATTGGGTATAAAAGCAGCTTCCATGAAATGCTCAGTCATTCACAAAAGGATGGGGCGAGGATCACCACTTTGTGAACAAATGCGTGAGCAAATTGTCCAACAGTTTAAGAACAACATTTCTCATCGAGCTATTGCAAAGAATTTAAGGATTTCACCATCTACGGTCCGTAATATCATCAAAAGGTTCAGAGAATCTGGAGAAATCACTGCACGTAAGCGATGATATTACGGACCTTCAATCCCTCAGGCTGTACTGCATCAAAAAGCAACATCAGTGTGTAAAGGATATCACCACATGGGCTCAGGAACACTTCAGAAAACCACAGTCAGTAACTACAGTTTGCCACTACATCTGTAAGTGCAAGTTAAAACTCTACTATGCAAAGCAAAAGCCATTCATCAACAACACCCAGAAACGCCGCCGGCTTCTCAGGGCCCAAGTTCATCTAAGATGTACTGATGCAAAGTGGAAAAGTGTTCTGTGGTCTGACGCATAGGCACCGATCTACATTTCTGCCAATGGGGGCCCGGTGTGTGTATAAAAAAAAAAATAGACGTTCAGCAAAGTTAATATCCCATATGATTTGTGGATTTATTATTTTGTAAAACGGACCAAACTCGCTACAAAATTAACTACAACAAGATTGATTTTTCAAAAATTATTTTAAAGATTGAAAGTTGCCGTCCGTGGGTGATCAGGCCCCGAAGCACCCACCGGATCGGCGCCTATGGTCTGACGAGTCCACATTTCAAATTGTATTTTGAAACGTGAAGCATGTCCCCCGGAACAAAGAGGAAAAGAACCATCTGGATTGTTATAGGCGCAAAGTTCAAAAGCCAGCATCTGTGATGGTATGGGGGTGTATTAGTGCCCAAGGCATGAAGCCTAAAGTACCACAACGGAAACCCCGGACTGTTGAACAACTTAAGCTGTACATCAAGCAAGAATGGGAAATAATTCCACCTGAAAAGCTTCAAAAATGTGTCTCCTCAGTTCCCAAACGTTTACTGAGTGTTGTTAAAAGGAAAGGCCATGTACTAGGGTTGGGTATCGAGTATCGAGTATCGATTGGACTAACTTTCCGATTCTCCCGGAATCGTTCAAAAGTTTAAATTTCCATTCCTAGTTTCGATACCCAGTCCGCAGACCGGAAAAAAAGAATAAGTCCGCCGACCGGAAGAAGAAGCCGCTGAACACCAACGAAGAAGCGCCCACCGCCGGAAATGTTAGCATAGCCGAGCCTATGTAGCCGAGCGAGTCAGTCAAGCATGGATAGCGGGCGTCGGCAGTCGAAAGTGTGGCTTTATTTTACTAAAAAAAATGAAATATCGGCGAAATATAACACGTGCGACAGGACTGTTTCGTGCTTAGGAGGGTGCACGTCGAACATGATGAAGCACCTCCGAGTTCATGAAGTACAAATATATGCATGTCCCGTCTTCGACGCGCTGCGCCGACCGTCCTCCTCCTGCTGTCAGATTTCGCTTTCTCCTATTTATGCCTTCAAGCTTCTTCCACACCCAGCGAACGTGTATTTTCCACAGCAGGAGACACTATCTGTCCAGAACGCTCACGCATCCTGCCTGAGAAGGCGGATATGGTCATTTTCCTAAACAAGAACTGTCTCTGATTTTATACTGTACCTGCTGCTAATCTGGACTGGGTTTTGCGAGTTGTTTCTTATTGTTTATTTGCTTTTCTGCACCAGGTTAGCCCATCAGTGGGAGCACGGTAACATTTTTAAGTACCTGCAGCATCATACACTTATGTGTAAATGTGTTTTCATGAGGTTTTCTGCAGCATCATACACTTGTGTGTGTAAATGTGTTTTCATGAGGTTTCCTGCAGCATCATACACTTATGTGTAAATGTGTTTTCATGAGGTTTTCAAAAATAAAGCTCTCTTGAGGAAAGTGTACCCCTGGGAAAATGTATTTATAATATTTATATTCAAGTTCATAGATTTGATATTTATATTCTAGTTGAAAACAGCCCTGTGAGGAATTTATGGTAAAGTTCATAAAAAGTTAATAGAATTTAAAATTGATGGAGAATGTCAGACTATTTCATTCAGAAAGACTGTATGTAGGTTAGCTAGCTCATTTAAAATATCCTAAACTTTTTTTGACCCTGCCTCTTAAAAGAATCGGAATCGAGAATCGTCAGGAATCGGAATCGAAACAAAGAATCGGAATCGGAATAGGAATCGTTCGAATTCAAACGATACCCAACCCTACATGTAACACAGTGGTAAAAATGCCCCTGTGACAACTTTTTTCCAATGTGTTGCTGCCATTAAATTCTAAGTTAATGATTATTTATTTTTTTAAAAATACGTTTCTCAGTTCGAACATTAAAGGCCTACTGAAACCCACTACTACCGACCACGCAGTCTGATAGTTTATATATATCAATGATGAAATCTTAACATTGCAACACATGCCAATACGGCCGGGTTAACTTATAAAGTGCAATTTAAAATTTCCCGCTAAACTTCCGGTTGAAAACGCCTTTGGATGATGACGTATGCGCGTGACGTAGCCAGTGAAACAGGAGTATCCGTCCCCCATTGAAGCCAATACAAAATAGCTCTGTTTTCATGTCAGTATTTCACAGTATTCAGGACATCTGTGTTGGTGAATCTGTTGCAATTTGTTCATTGCATTATGGAGGAAGAAGCTGAGCAAGCAAAGAAGAAAGTTGTCAGTGCGAAGCGGAGTATTTTGCGAGGGAAGTCAGCAACACAACACAGCCGGTGTTTCATTGTTTACATTCCTGAAAGATGCAGTCAAGATCGAAGAACTCGGACAACAGAGACTCTTACCAGGAGGACTTTGACTTCGATACACAGACGCCTGTAGAGAACTGGGACAACACAGACTCTTACCAGGATTACTTTGATTTGGATACACAGACGTGGTACCGTGAGTACGCAGCTGCGCTTCCAAACATTTGATCGCTTGCCCGTACGTGCGTGTCACGTACGTAACTTTGGGTAAATACATAAGCTTTATGAACCTTGGGTTAGGTGAACGGTCCTTTGGGCTGAGTGATTGTGTGTGTTGTGCAGGTGTTTGAATTGTATTGGCGGGTTATATGGACGGGAGCTAGTAGCTAGGAGCTAGGAGCTAGCATAACAAACACCTAGGTGTTTTTATGCGGGATTAATTTGTGGCATATTAAATATAAGCCTGGTTGTGTTGTGGCTAATAGAGTATATACTGTATATGTCTTGTGTTTATTTACTGTTGTAGTCATTCCCAGCTGAATATCAGGTACCGTGAGTACGCAGCTGCGCTTCCAAACATTTGATCGCTTGCCCGTACGTGCGTGTCACGTACGTAACTTTAGGTAAATATATAAGCTTTATGAACCTTGGGTTAGGTGAACGGTCCTTTGGGCTGAGTGATTGTGTGTGTTGTGCAGGTGTTTGAATTGTATTGGCGGGTTATATGGACGGGAGCTAGGAGCTAGGAGCTAGGAGCTAGCATACACACCTAAGTGTTTGTTATGCGGGATTAATTTGTGGCATATTAAATATAAGCATGGTTGTGTTGTGGCTAATAGAGTATATATATGTCTTGTGTTTATTTAATGTTGTAGCCATTCCCAGCTGAATATCAGGTCCCACCCGCCTCTCACAGCATCTTCCCTATCTGAATCGCTTCCACTCCCCACTAGTCCTTCACTTGCACTTTCCTCATCCACAAATCTTTCATCCTCGCTCAAATTAATGGGGAAATCATGGCTTTCTCGGTCCGAATCGCTCTCACTTCTGGCCGCTATCACTTTAAACAATAGGGAACTTTGCGGAAATGTTCAACTGACTATGTCACGCTACTTCCGGTAGGGGCAAGGCTTTTTTTTGTCAGATACCAAAAGTTGCGATCTTTATCGTCGTTGTTCTCTACTAAATCCTTTCAGCAAAAATATGGCAATATCGCGAAATGATCAAGTATGACACATAGAATAGATCTGCTATCCCCGTTTAAATAAAAAAAATTCATTTCAGTAGGTCTTTAAATATCTTGTCTTTGCAGTCTATTCAATTGAATATAAGTTGAAAAGGATTTGCAAATTATTGTATTCTGTTTTTATTTACGATTTACGTTTGTACACAACGTGCCAACTTCACTGGTTTTGGGTTTTGTATATATATAAATATATGTATATATTTATTTATTGTCACTTTACGGCTTTGGGCCCCCAGCCAATTATTTTAGCCCGATAAAGTTTGAACACCCCTGCCATGATGCTACCCAAATAGGAAAAAAGTTTTACTTTTATCAAAACATCGTTACAAATTTTGTTGGAAAATATAGTTAGTCAAAATGAAGTTGTGACATTACAAAAAAGTGCAAAGTTACCAGAAAAAGAAAGTCATGAGGAAAAGTATACATTTGTCATAAAATCTTTTGAGGGAAAAAAAAGGGTTTTGAAAAAGATGTTGAAAAGAAAATAAGTGTAAAGCGTAATGAGACTACAGTTGGAAGGAGACAGGACACTTTTGAACACTTTGAATAAATGATGTTTGGCCTTCAAAGGTCCCACTGAGGAGCGTTTGAATTACAGTAAAGAAGTGGTGGCCCGGGTGGGCGCTGTTCACTAAGTCGCCAGACATCCTGACGCCCGCGCTGCTGGACACTTAGCGATGCAACGTTGGCACTTTGTGTCGGGGCACTCTGCTCAACTCCAAGCAAGCAGTTCAAATGACCCCAATCGCTCCCCCTGCCCCGTCCCCCACTCCTACTCATCTGTCAGAGGCAAAGAAAAATCCATTAACCTGATCAAAAAGGCGCCCAAAGTCAGGACGCCATATGCACTCGCTTTAGTGGGGGTGGGCGGCTATATCCATGTTGTATCCATGTTGTACTAGGTCAGGGGTCGGCAACCCGCGGCTCTAGAGCCGCATGCGGCTCTTTAGCGCCGCCCTAGTGGCTCTCTGGAGCTTTTTCAAAAATATATGAAAAATGGAAAAAGATGAGGGGAAAAAATATATTTTTTGTTTTAATATGGTTTCTGTAGGAGGACAAACATGACACAAACCTCCCTAATTGTTATAAAGCACACTGTTTATATTAAACATGCTTCACTGATTCGAGTATTTGGCGAGCGCCGTTTTGTCCTACTAATTTTGGCGGTCCTTGAACTCACCGTAGTTTGTTTACATGTATAACTTTCTCCGACTTTCTAGGACGTGTTTTATGCCACTTCTTTTTCTGTCTCATTTTGTCCACCAAACTGTTAACGTTGTGCGTGAAGGCACAAAGGTGAGTTTTGTTGATGTTATTGACTTGTGTGGCGTGCTAATCAGACATATTTGGTCGTTGATTAATGCTAGCTAATCGATGCTAACATGCTATTTAGGCTAGCTATATGTACATATTGCATCATTATGCCTCATTTGTAGGTATATTTGAGGTCATTTAGTTTCCTTTAAATCCTCTTCATTCAATGTATATCTCATGAACACTATCTGTATGTAATATGGCTTTGAATTTTTTGCGGCTCCAGACAGATTTGTTTTTGTATTTTTGGTCCAATATGGCTCTTTCAACATTTTGGGTTGCCGACCCCTGTACTAGATGCACTGCAAAAAGTCAGTGGTCAAAAACAAAAAGAAGAAGAAAAAAAAGTAGGGGTATTTTATTTGAACTAAGCAAAATTATCTGCCAATAGAACAAGAACATTTGGCTTGTCAAGACTTTCCAAAACAAGTAAAATTAGCTAACCTCAATGAACCCAAAAATACCTTAAAATAAGTATATTCTCACTAATAACAACTGCACTACTATATGAGTGTGTATTTTATATTGTTTCATTGAAAATATAACAGCAAAGTCCATTTGGCTGTCATCTGTTTTAATTATGAGACACAATTGTGTAAAAGTCATGATTTTTTTTTTCATGCTTGAAATAAGGAATTTTTATAAAAGCAGCTTCCATGAAATGGTCAGTCATTCACAAACAAGGATGGGGCGAGGGTCAGCCCTTTGTGAACAAATACGTGAGCAAATTGTCTGACAGTTTAAGAACAACATTTCTCAACGAGCTATTGCAAGGAATTTAGGGATTTCACCATCTACGGTCTGTAATATCATCAAAAGGTTCAGAGAATCTGGAGAAATCACTGCATGTAAGCAATGATATTACGGACCTTCGATCCCTCAGGCGGTACTGCATCAAAAAGTGACATCCGTGTGTAAAGGATATCACCACATGGGCTCAGGAACACTTCAGAAAACCACTGTCAGTCACTACAGTTGGTCGCTACATCTGTAAGTGAAAGTTAAAACTCTACTATGCTAAACAAAAGCCATTTATCATCTTTGTTGTAGCGGTGTAGCGTGCAAGGACGGGGGTGGAAGAAGTGTCAAAAGATGGAGCTAACTGTTTTAATGACTAAAGTTCCTTGGGTGAATAATGTAAACCCACTACACCGGTATGTTTTAGCACTTTCATGGCGAGTTTACTGACAGATATAAATTAGAACTTTACACTACTTTATATTAGAAATGGCAACAGCAGAGGATGAATGTCCCATAACAAGAAGATACAGAAAAAGAAGAAGCTTATTGACTACGGTGTTGGCACGGACTACAAAGGCGGACGCACACAATTTTTCAGGACTTATGCAGATCCCAAATACAGATCAGCAGGTACCAGAAGGTAAGCAAAGTTGCGTTTGCATAATATTGCGAAACAAAACGCCAGATAATATGTCTTACCTTATACACACACCATAATAATACTCCTATGTTAAAGCACAGTACAATCCATCAAGCGGCGCGGCTTCATAGCTTGCCAAAGTCGTTCTAAAACATTTTGTTCGATTTTTGAGCGCCGTGTGTAATGTTCTATATTTTCAATTAAACATATCAAATGTTGGTGTTGTTTACTTGAGAGATATTGCCATTAAAGATGTCCTATAATATCGGACTGCCGATATTATCGGCCGATAAATGCTTGAAAATGTGATATCGGAAATTATCGGTATCGGTTTCAAAAAGTAAAATGTATGACTTTTTAAAACGCCACTGTACAGAGTGGTACACGGGCGTAGGGAGAAGTACAATAAACCTTAAAGGCACCGCCTTTGTGTGCCAGCCCAATCACATAATATCTACGGCTTTTCACACACACAAGTGAATGCAAGGCATACTTGGTCAACAGCCATACCGGTCACACTGAGGGTAGCCGTATAAACAACTATAACACTGTTACAAATATGCGCCACACTGTGAACCCACACCAAACGAGAATGACAAACACATTTCTGGAGAACATCCGCACCGTAACACAACATAAACACAACAGAACAAATACCCAGAACCCCTTGCAGCACTAACTCTTCCGGGATGATAATTGTACACCCCCCACTACCCCCCCCCCCACACACACACACACACACCTCAACCCCGCCCCCCTCAACCTCCTCATGCTCTCTCAGGGAGAGCATGTCCCAAATTCCAAGCTGCTGTTTTGAGGCATGTTAAAAAAAATTATGCACTTTGTGACTTCAATAATAAATATGGCAGTGCCATGTTGGCATTTTTTCCATAGCTTGAGTTGATTTATTTTGGAAAACCTTGTTACATTGTTTAATGCATCCAGCGGGGCATCACAACAAAATTAGGCATAATAATGTGTTAATATCACGACTGTATACATCGGTATCGGTTGATATCGGAATCGGTAATTAAAAGTTGGACAATATCGGAATATCGGCTAAAAAGCCATTATCGGACATCTCTAATTGCCATCATAGTGCAACCTACACGTATCTCTTATGTTTGACTGCCATCTACTGGTCACACTAATCATTTCACCATGTACCAAATAGAATAGCTTCGAGGTGGGTAAGCTCAACCAAACGTATTCCTTACATTAGGCGCACCGGGTTATAAGGCGCACTCTCGAGTTTTGCGGAAAATAAAAAAAAATTGAAGTGCGCCTTATAGTCCGGACAATACGGTATTCTAAATATTCACTGTTTTATTTCCAGTATAAACAAATGTCATTTTAGAAAATCATTCATTTTATTGCAAAGGGTATACATTGGTTTGAATTAAAGTTATTGTCAATGCATATAATAAATAATAATATACAAAACAAGTGCATTTATTCATACTGTATTTACAGTATATATAAGTGAACAAAAAGTGTCACATGCTAGTCCCATATTTTGGAGCCTTAAAAAATTCATCGGTGTCCTTCAAAAATTCCAAAAGACTTGTTGGTGTTGGAGAAGTAGACATAAGACGCAGTGAGCGCGTTGTAGTAACAGACGGGAAAGCCCACAGGGATCGGACATCCAGCCTGGAGGTGATGGCCGCCTTTGGTAATCCCGCCGTCCGTCACCGCTGCGTCAGTCAGAGACGACGACAGCTGCCTCTTGAGTTTGTTGCGGCGGTTCTGAAACCAGATCTTGACTTGGGTCTCTGTGAGCTGCAGCGTGCCGGCCAGGCCTGCTCGCTCCAGGCTGCTCAGGTAGCGCTTTACCTCAAACGTGGCCTCCAGCTGGAAGATCTGCCTCTTGGAGAAGATGGTGCGCCTCTTTTTCTTGTTGCGGGGGCTTGCTGCTGGTCTTGCTTCTGACGTGTCCGACTCCGTGTTAGCTTTAGGTTTGCTTGGAGCTACAAATACATGGATGCCAAAATGTCCATTAGTACTTAATTATTATTAGAAATTACCATTAATACAATATTGTATTATTGTTGACATTTCTATTATCTTAATACTTTATTATGATTCAAAGTAAGAAGTGTTATCACATGATACTTGTCATATATATGAACACAGGAATAACATCCATGAGGCAAAATGGAACATGCAAACTCCACACAGAAAGACCCCGAGCCCCGGAATCGAACCAAGAACCTCCCCGCTGCGAGGCTCGCACTCATACCACTTCGCCACCGTAAATATTAACAAGTTATCTATATATTCCCTCTACTTAATTTTTACTTTATTACCTTTGTATATGCTGACTATTTCTACAAACTTACTGTTATCTTTTTTAAGTGATGCTAGTCTGTTACTAACAAAAACACTGAAATCGGATGCATCCATATGGCCAGAATATGATTTTATTTTTATATATAGTAAGGCTGTGAATATTTGGCCACCACATGATTCCATTCGATTCTTGGAGGTAATGATTCGGTTCAGAACCGATTTGAGATTCAAAATGATTCTCGATTTATTATCAATGCTTTTTTTTTAATAACATTGGGTGCCAGTTCTTTGATGAACTACATTCTTCCATGAAATAGACAAACAGCTCTGACAAAATGTTTTATTACTTAAGGAAATAT
>NC_084742.1:50502289-50527289 GCF_033978785.1 Entelurus aequoreus
ATATATATATATATATATATATATATAAATACACATATATATATATAAATACACATATATATAAATACACATATATATGTATATATGTATATATGTACAGTATGTATATATATACATATATGTATATACATATACACATGTATGTATATATGTATATGTATGTATATATACCTATATACGTATACATATATATATATATATATATATATATATATATATATATATATATATATATATATATATATATATATATATATATATATACGTATATACAGTATATATGTATGTATATATACACATGTTTATGAAATGTATCAAAGCATCACACCGATTTGTGAAATCATTATACCTATCAAAATAGTTTCTTACTAATTCGTCAATTTTACATTTAGATATTTTATTTGATGGTATTTACCTTATGCTGTTGATGTATTTTACATATTTGAATCCTTTCCTTTTGACAAATATAGCATGTTAACCAAATCGCTTCATTTCAATAGTTTACACATGAAAAAAACAACAAGTAATAAAACACCTTATAATTTTGAAAGATTTGGTAGTCATTTTCATATATTGACCAAAACACTTACACAAAACACTTTATTACTACTTTAAAAAAAAGTAGTAATAAATACTTTTTTCATGGTAATGTATTTTTATCAACTCTTGTATTAATTACAGCTGCATACATTTTCTTTTTGTACAGACTTCAATGAGGATCAATGTATAATGTAACCAAAACAAAACAACTAAGTGTGTGCATGTGTATTAATATAATCTACATGGGGTTCAATATAGAATATTTAAAAAGCACATTTCTGTACTTTTAATAGGACCCTTGTTTATTATTAATTGGCTAACCTGTTTCCTGGTATCCACTGTCTGGCATGCTGCGGACGTCCCACATGTCTTCCACAAAGCGCGTCCCAGCATCGCTTGTAGCGCCTTTTTCCTCCTCAAAATCCCCCAGAAAGTCACACTTTTCTCCCCTCAGCTTCTTCTCCTGCTTTAAGTCGAGGATGTTGTCAATGGTGAAGTTGAGGGAAGAAGTCCGACTCTCTTTACTCGTCATATTCCGTAAAGACGTAGAGTTGGACGCGGCTGGGGTGTTGATGAGGATGATGATGATGATGCGAGCTGCATGGCCTCCTGACTGCAGCTTCAAAGCACGCTATGGGGGGGACTCCTGTTTTTTGGCTATTGGTGTTGTAGGCGGGGCTTAAGGAGCACGCCAGAGTGGCCACAACGAATAAACTATACAAGTAATATTTTTACAAGTACAAAACCCAAAACCAGTGAAGTTGGCACGTTGTGTAAATCCTAAATAAAAACAGAATACAATTGACTTATATTCAATTTAATAGACTGCAAAGACAAGATATTTATTGTTCGAACTAATAATCATTAACTTAGAATTTAATGGCAGCAACACATTGCAAAAAAGTTGGCACTGTGTTACATGGCCTTTCCTTTTAACAACACTCAGTAAACGTTTGGGAACTGAGGAGAACAATTTTTGAAGCTTTTCAGGTGAAAGTCTTTCCCATTCTTGCTTGATGTACAGCTTAAGTTGTGGTATTTTAGGCTTCATAATGCGCGACACATTTTCAATGGGAGACAGGTCTGGACTACATGCAGGCCAGTCTAGTACCCGCACTCTTTTACTATGAAGCCACGCTGTTGTAACCGTGCAGAATGTGGCTTGGCATTGTCTTGCTGAAATAAGCAGGGGCGTCCACGAAAAAGGCCTTGCTTGGATGGCAACATATGTTGCTCCAAAACCTGTATGTACCTTTCAGCATTAATGGCGCCTTCACAGATGTGTAAGTGACCCATGCCTTGGGCACTAATACACCCCCATACCATCACAGATGCTGGCTTTTCAACTTTGCGCCTATAACAATCCGGGTGGTTCTTTTCCTCTTTGGTCCGGAGGACACGACGTCCACAGTGTCCCAAAACAATTTGAAATGTGGACTCATCAGACCACAGAACACTTTTCCACTATGCATCAGTCCATCTTAGATGAGCTCGGGCCCAGCGAAGCCGGCGGCGTTTCTGGGTGTTGTTGATGAATGGCTTTCGCTTTGCATAACTTGCACTTACAGATGTAGCGATGAGCTGTAGTCACTGACAGTGGTTTTCTGAAGTGTTCTTGAGGCCATGTGGTGATATCCTTTACACACTGATGTCGCTTTTTGATGCAGTACCGCCTGAGGGATCGAAGGTCAGTGCATTCCTTGTTGGTTTTCGGCCTTGCTGTGATTTCTCCACATTCTCTGAACCTTTTGATGATGTTACGGACCGTAGATGGTGAAATCCCTAAATTCCTTGCAATAGCTGGTTGAGAAATGTTGTTCTTAAATGCATTTGTTGACAAAGTGGTGACCCTCGCCCCAACCTTGTTTGTGAATGACTTAGCATTTCATGGAAGCTGCTTTTATACCCAATCATGGCACCCACCTGTGAAGGTGGGTGCCAAGTCTCGTCTTAAGACCCACTTTTATTCTTTGGCTTTTAACACTACGTGAGTTGTGTCGTCCTCTGTCCTCTGTGGGGTTTTTTTAAAAATAAATTTTGATTTCTATTTACTGTTTTAATTGGTTTTACCCTTTAAAATCGTTTATAATCATATTTATTTTTACATAGTTTTTATATTGGTTTTATATTTATTTATTTTTTGTTTTTATTCAGTCATTGGTGGAGCTAAGAATAATATTTAAATATTGTTTTTAGATTGTTTTTAATATTGTTGTGCAGCACTTTGGAAACATTTTTGTTGTTTAAATGTGCTATACAAATAAAGTGGATTGGATTGATTGGATTGTTACCAATGAGCCTGACTCGTCAGACCACAGAACACTTTTCCATTTTGCATCAGTCCATCTTAGATGAGCTCGGGCCCAGCGAAGCCGGCGGCGTTTCTGGGTGTTGTTGATAAATGGCTTTGGCTTAGCATAGTAGAGCTTTAACTTGCACTTACAGATGTAGCGACCAACTGTAGTTACTGACAGTGGTTTTCTGAAGTGTTCCTGAGCCCATGTGGTGATATCCTTTACACACTGATGTCTCTTTTTGATGCTGTACCGCCTGAGGGATTGGTCACAGGCTTAGCCGCTAACGTGCAGTGATTTCTCCAAATTCTCTGAACCTAAATTCCTTGCAATAGCTGGTTGAGAAATGTTGTTCTTAAACTGTTCTACAATTTGCTCACGCATTTGTTCACAAAGTGGTGACCCTCACCCCGTCCTTGTTTGTTAATGACTGAGCATTTCATGGAAGCTGCTTTTATACCCAAACATGGCACCCACCTGTTCCCAATTAGCCTGTTCACCTCTGGGATGTTCCAAATAAGTGTTTGATGAGCATCCCTCAACTTTGTCAGTCTTTTTTGCCACTTGTGCCAGCTTTTTTGAAACATGTTGCAGGCATCAAATTCCAAATGAGCTAGTATTTGCAAAAAATAACAAAGTTTTCCAGTTCGAACGTTAAGTATCTTGTCTTTGCAGTCTATTCAATTGAACATAGGTTGAAAAGGATTTGCAAATCATTGTATTCTGTTGTTATTTACGATTTAAACGACGTGCCAACTCACTGGTTTTGGGTTTTGCACATTCATTAATTACATTTTGGAGGCTTAAGGGCTAATTTGGAGCCAGACACAAAAATGAGCCATTACATACAGTATCTCTTCTAGAGTATGTTCTCACGATGCTGCATTTTCTTGCGTCTGGATCATTGCACCTCACCATACCAAGTGAGTGCCAGCATATTCCAGAATCCTTTCTCTAGTGTGCTGTCCAAAGTCACAAGAATTTCATGCCACGCATGATGGGCAAGTATTTCCAGTTCCCACGCACCGAGTTGGGACACAATAAATGACACATTATGCCTCTTTCTCTCGGTTCTTGTTTTCAACCCGACCGCCGGGGAAGAACATCGCTGTAATGTTGTGGCTCGCATTCAAAATGGAGGTGTAGGTGTGCTATAAAGTCTGCTCCGTAGTCTCGAGAGCCCTGAAAAAGGTGGTGCGGATTACAGTTGTGTGCTGCATGTTCTGCAATAACAGCAAATTACCACAGGTTGGAGCATGAATGTGGAGATGAATGAGGTGACAGCCAGTACATACACAATTTTCATTAAATAGGCACTTATCATTTCCCTGAATTTAGTGCTACTGCCCTGGTCGTTCAGCGATGTGTAAAAGATGCGAGCTGGCTTAGCTTAGCGCTAGAATGCTAGTCACCCTCACGCCGCAGTAATTGAAAAGAATAATGCTAGCATGCTAACAAGAAAACAATGATGCATTTTAAATGATACATTGGATGTTTTATTTATTTATTATTGTTATTTTTCATTGGATGTTTTTATTTATTTATTATTATTGGGTTTTTTTCATTGGATGCTTTATGTATTTATTATCTTTCATTGGATATTTTATTTATTTGTTGTTTTTCATTGGATGCTTTATCTATTTATTCAATATTTTTCATTGGATGTTTTATTTTTTATTTTTTTATTTGATGTTTTTATTTTTTTTATTATTTTTCATTGGATGTTTTATTTTTTTATTATAATTATTTCATTGGATGCTTTATTTATTCATTTTTTTTTTTCATTAGATGCTTTATTTATTTAATACTTTTCATTGGATGTTTTATTTCTTATTATTTTGCTATGAAAATGTTATAAAACACAATTTTCATTGAGTGCTTTATTTAATTATTTATTATTTTTCATTGGATGTTTTATTTATGAATTCATTTATTTTGATTGACTGTTTTAGTTTTGTATTTATTATTTTCATTGGAAGTTTCATTTTTTATTTTTTATTGGATATTTTAATTTTATATTTTTCATTGGATCCTTTATTTTTTCATTCAGAATCGTTCATTGGATGTTTTATTTGTTATTTTTCATTGGATGTTTTATTTATTTTTTTCTATTGGACATTTTATTTATTGTTTTCATTGGATGTTTTATTTATTCATTTATTATTTTCTTTTGATGTTTTATTTATTATTATTATTATATATTATTTTTCATTGGAATTTTTTTAAAGTTATTTTTCATTGAATGCTTTATTTATTATTTTTCATTGGATGTTTTATTCATGTATTTTTTTATTTTCATTGGATGTTTTATTTTTGTATTTAATATTTTCATTGGCTGAGATAGGCACTCTCCCATGAAGTGAGAAGAGAAAGTCCAAATGAAGAAATTGTGGATAAAACAGAAAATGTCACCTAGACAGTTTTTGATGTTTTCAAAGGGGACCCGTAGTCATTTCACGTTTGTGTTGACATTTCCATGATAGCTGAGGGATTAAAATCAGAGGAAGTTACATTTGAAATAATACATATTTTCTCATTAAAAAAAAACAACAAAATTATAGATATGGACCAATAAAAACACTGATATCGTGATACAGTTTTCAGCCGTATCACCCAGCCTTCCACAAAAAGTACTTCAAATTGGTGCCGGTATCGAGTCCAAGGTACCTGGAATTAGTACTGTACATCTTTTCCATTAAGTCCACACTTTTTTACAGTTTTATTTTAGTACTCACTAATAGAGAACAGCAAGAAGTAATTCATGACATTAATAATACAAATATTATTTGTACCAAACCGCACCAAAAGAGACCTATTGGCCTCTTTTGTGTAGAGCTGCCATCTGCTGGTCTCTTGTGTGTAGTGCTGCCACCAGCTGGTCTCTTGTGTGTAGTAGTCTAATTAGACTACAAAAAGACTAAATAAATGCAAGATGAGAGTGAAATAGATGTATAAATAAATATGATATTCCTCCTCATTAAGGATTGGACTATAGACACATTTCAGCAGATGATATGATATGTCCTGATATATTTTCCATAATTACTGCATGAATGTAGGCATCACAAATAAATACAAGAGAAGTTTTAGGTGCAATGACCGACAAGCACCCCTAGATGAAAGCAGAAACACTTTGGTGATCTGAGGAGTGAGAAGATGATGTGATGCATGTTTTATTGATGTTAAATCACCATCAAAACCAACGCTCCTTCAAAGAGATTCTTGAGAAAACCTACTCAATGACAAAAAGGGCATAAAAACACAAAACAAACATGAAGATACAACATATAAAACAGATGTTGATGAAAGGAGACACAACAGCATAAACATCTGCAGCATCAGTGCAGCAGCCTGGCAGCCATGATGCTTTCAAGTACAGTACAGCACTTTATTGACGCTCCCTTGTCATCCTCTCCTGCGCCCCAGTCCTCATCATCACCAGTATCGTCCAAATCACCAGTTTCATTGTTCATGTCACCAGTATCGTCCAAATCACAAGAATTGTCTTCCGTGTCATCACCAGCATCGTCCAAATCAACAGTATCTTCATCATCGCCAGTATCATCTTTCATGTCATCACCATTATCCTCCAAATCAACTTTATCTTCATCAAGTAAACACGCTGCTGGACTGCTTGTATCGCACATAATATCACACACACAAGTAAACACTCTGTAGGACTGCTTGTATCGCACATGATATCACACACAAGTAAACACGCTGCACGACTTGTTGTATCGCACATGACACTCAAGTAAAGACGCTGCAGTACTGCTTGTATCGCACATGATATCACACACACAAGTAAACATTCTGTAGGACTGCTTGTATCGCACATGATATCACACACAAGTAAACACGCTGCACGACTTGTTGTATCGCACATGATATCACACTGAAGTAAAGACGCTGCAGTACTGCTTGTACCGCACATGATATCACACACAAGTAAACACGCTGCTGGATTGCTTGTATCGCACATGATATCACACACAAGTAAACACTCTGCACGACTTGTTGTATCGCACATGACACTCAAGTAAAGACGCTGCAGTACTGCTTGTATCGCACATGATATCACACACACAAGTAAACACTCTGTAGGACTGCTTGTATCGCACATGATATCACACACAAGTAAACACGCTGCACGACTTTTTGTATCGCACATGATATCACACTCAAGTAAAGACGCTGCAGTACTGCTTGTACCGCACATGATATCACACACACAAGTAAACACCCTGCAGGACTGCTTGTATCACACATTATATCACACACACAAGTAAACACCCTGCAGGACTGCTTGCACCGCACATGATATCACATACAAGTAAACACGCTGCTGCATTGCTTGTACCGCACATGATATCACACACAAGTAAACACTCTGCCGGACTGCTTGTACCGCACATGATATCACACACACAAGTAAACACCCTGCAGGACTGCTTGTATCGCACATGATATCACAAACACAAGTAAACACCCTGCAGGACTGCTTGTACCGCACATGATATCACACACAAGTAAACACGCTGCTGGATTGCTTGTATCGCACATGATATCACACACAAGTAAACACTCTGCAGGACTGCTTGTACCGCACATGATATCACGCACACACGTAAACACTCTGCAGGACTGCTTGTATCGCACATTATACCACACACACAAGTAAACACTTTGCAGGACTGTTTGTATCGCACATGATATCACACACAAGTAAACACGCTGCAGGACTGCTTGTACCGCACATGATATCACACACACAAGTAAACACTCTGTAGGACTGCTTGTATCGCACATGATATCACAGACAAGTAAACACGCTGCAGGACTTGTTGTATCGCACATGATATCACACACACAAGTAAACACTCTGCAGGACTGCTTGTATCGCACATGATACCATACACACAAGTAAACACTTTGCAGGACTGTTTGTATCGCACATTATATCACACACAAGTAAACACGCTGCAGGACTTGTTGTATCGCACATGATATCACACACAAGTAAACACGCTGCAGGACTTGTTTACTTCCGGATTCTAAGAACATTACTGTCATATTGAATAAAAACACATTTTTGCGTTTGTAAACCTTACATAAGCACATGTTTCTAGTAAAACTCACAGAGATACGTTAATACAGGCATATTTAGGAATATTGCATGTTTGGTTTAGGACAGGTGTGCTCACACTTTTTCTGCAGGCGAGCTACTTTTCAATTGATCAAGTCGAGGGGATCTTCCTCATTCATATACATATAACTTATATTTATTTATTTATGAAAGAAACATTTTTGTTAACAAGTTAAAGGTGTGTAATGATAACACATATAGATTCCTTTCTTTCATGAAGACAAGAAAATAAGTTGGTGTATTACCTGATTCTGATGACTTGCATTGATTGGAATCAGACAGTAGTGCTGATAACATCCACATTTTCAAATGGAGGATAAAAAAGTGCTCCTTTCTGTCCAATACCACATGAAAGTGATTTGTAGAGGTTGCCCTCTAGTGGGTTCTTCGGACCACCACACACTGCCACGAGAGCCCGGATTTCAGGGTATAACACTGTTTTATTTTCATCAATTCTTCAAGGCTTTTGCTTTCCAGCAAAATGTATTTCTCTGAGCTCGTGTCTCTCTCTCTCTCTCTGGCTCCCACTCCAACTCCAACTGCGTGTCTCATCCCGGCTGCTGCTAATAAAGGCGACAGATGATTATATAACAAGGCCCACCTAGGCCATCTACTCACCTGTCGCTGTCTTCGAGGCCGGTCATGGCACACCCCGTTCCGCGGCAGGCCCGCAGGCCACGCCCACCTCCACATGGTTGTTTTTAGCATCTTATTGTCCAGCTTCCATACTCCTTTTTATACACGTTACAAGAAACACATTGGCGGCAAACTCCGTAGCTTGCTAGCTTGTGCACGCCAGCTTTCTGAGACTCTTATTTTATTAGCGCAGGCAGGATGAAGCAGCGCTTTTATCGTGAAGGTAGGAACTGTGTAGTCGGTCTTAAGAATTTTGACGGCAGGTACGGCGCGAGAGTCTGTTGAGATAAAAAGTGTTTCTCGTCATCCTGTCGATCTTTTTTTTTTCGTAAAAATGAGCTGGCAGCAGCCAGTGTCATCTCACAAGACCCTCGGGTGCCGTGAATGTCAATCAGTGACAAAAGTGATGTCATAGTGAAAATTGTTGATCGCTAACTTTTAGGTCTATTTTTTTTATGCCTGGCTGGCGATTGACTGACACACCCTCCGCCATCGACTGGTAGCTTGCCGTCAACGTACTGGGCACCCCTGGTTTAGGAGTTATCCTTGAAACACTTTTTTATTGCTTCAAACGCGTTTTCTCCGGATTCTAAGAACATTACTGTCACATTGAGTAAAAAACTTTTTTTTTTTTTTGCAAACCCTACAAAAGCACATGTTTCTAGTCAAACTCACGGAGATACATTAATACAAGCATATTTCATGTTTGGTTTAGAAATTATCCTTGTAACAATTTTTTATTGCTTCAAATGCATTTTCTCCGGATTCTAAGAACATTACTGTCATATTGAGGTAAAAACTAATTTTTGCGTTTGCAAACCTTACAAAAGCACGTTTCTAGTAAAACTCACAAATATACCGTAATACAGGCATATTAAGGCATATTTCATGTTTGGTTTAGGAGTTATCCTTGAAACGATTTTTTATTGCTTCAAACACGTTTTCTCCGGATTCTAAAAAGAGTACTGTCATATTGAGTAAAAAACAAATTTTTTCGTTTGCAAACCTTACAAATCACTTGTTTCTAGTAAAACTCACAAAGACACATTAATACAGGCATATTTCATTTTTGGTTCAGGAGTTATCCTTGAAACTATTTTTTATTGCTTCAAACTCATTTTGTTCGGATTCTAAGAACATTACGGTCATATTGAGTAAAAAACAAATTTTTGCCTTTGCAAACCTTACAAAAGCACATGTTTCTAGTAAAACTCACAAAGCTCCATTAATACAGGCATTATTAGACATATTTCATGTTTGGTTTAGGAGTTATGCTTGAAAACATTTTTGTATTGCTTCAAACGCATCTTCTTTGGATTCTAAGAACAAAAATTAGTTTTTAACTCAATATGACAGCATATTGAGTTAAAAACTAATTTTTGCGTGTGCAAACCTTACAAAAGCAGATTGTTCCTAGTAAAACGAACAAATATATATTAATACAGGCATATTTAGGCATATTTCAATTTTGGTCTCGGAGCTATCCTTGAAAAGAAATGTTATTGCTTCAAATGAGTTTTCTCCAGATTCAAAGAACATTACAGTCATAATGAGTTAACAACTGATTTTTAAGTTTGCAAAGCTTACAAAAGCACATGTTTCTAGTAAAACTCACATAAATACATTAACACAGGCATTATTAGACATATTGCATGTTTGGTTTAGGAGTTATGCTTGAAACAATTTTTTATTGCTTCAAACACGTTTTCTCCAAATTCTAAGAACATTACTGTCCTATTGAGTTAAAAACGAATTTTAGCGTTTGCAAACCTTACAAAAAGCACATATTTCTAGTAAAACTCACAAATATATATTAGTACAGGCATTATTAGACATATTGCATGTTTGGTTAAAGAGGTATCTTTGAAACAATTTTTTATTGCTTCAAATGCGTTTTCTCTGGATTCTTGCACATGTTTCTAGTAAAACTCACGGAGATACATTAATACAGGCATATTTCATGTTTGGTTTAGGAATTATCCTTGTAACAATTTTTTATTGCTTCAAACGCATTTTCTCCGGATTCTAAGAACGTTAGTGTCATATTGAGGTAAAAACTATTTTTTGCGTTTGCAAACCTTACAAAAGCACGTTTCTAGTAAAACTCACAAATATACCGTAATACAGGCATATTAAGGCATATTTCATGTTTGGTTTAGGAGTTATCCTTGAAACTATTTTTCATTGCTTCAAACGCATCTTCTTTGGATTCTAAGAACATAACTGTCATATTGAGTTAAAAACTAATTTTTGCGTTTGCAAACCTTACAAAAGCACATGTTTCTAGTAAAACTCACATAAACACATTAATACAGGCATTATTAGACATATTGCATGTTTGGTTTAGGAGTTATGCTTGAAACAATTTTTTATTGCTTCAAACGCGTTTTCTCCGGATTCTAAGAACATTACTGCCCTATTGAGTTAAAAACAAATTTTTGCGTTTGCAAGCCTTACAAAAAGCACATATTTCTAGTAAAACTCACAAATATATATTAGTACAGGCATTATTAGACATATTGTATGATTGGTTTAAGAGTTATCTTTGAAACAATTTTTTATTGCTTCAAATGCGTTTTCTCTGGATTCTAAGAACATTACTGTCATATTGAGGTAAAAACTAATTTTTACGTTTGCAAACCTTACAAAAGCACATGTTTCTAGTAAAACTCACAAAGATACATTAAAGGCCTACTGAAATTAATTTTTTTAATCTAAACGGGGATAGCAGATCCATTCTATGTGTCATACTTGATCATTTCGCGATATTGCCATATTTTTGCTGAAATGATTTAGTATAGAACAACGACGATAAAGTTCGCAACTTTTGGTCTCTGATAAAAAAAAGCCTTGCCCCTACCGGAAGTAGCATGACGTAGTCAGTTGTTCACCTCCTCATATTTTCCTATTGTTTTCAACACAGCTAGAGCGATTCGGACCGAGAAAGCGACGATTACCCCATTAATTTGAGCGAGGATGAAAGATTCGTGGATGAGGAACGTTAGAGTGACGGACTAGAATGCAGTGAAAGACATATCTTTTTTCACTCTGACCGTAACTTAGGTACAAGGGCTCATTGGATTCCACACTCTCTCCTTTTTCTATTGTGGATCACGGATTTGTATTTTAAACCACCTCGGATACTATATCCTCTTGAAAATGAGAGTCGAGAATACGAAATGGACATTCAAAGTGACTTTTATCTCCACGACAATACATCGGCGAAGCTCTTTAGCTACTGAGCTAACGTGATAGCACCTGGCTCAAATGCAGATAGAAACAAAATAAATAAATCCCTGACTGGAAGGATAGACAGAAGATCAACAATACTATTAAACCATGTACATGTAACTACACGGTTAATAATTCTCAGCCTGGCAAAGCTTAACAATGCTGTTGCTAATGACGCTGAAGCTAACTTAGCAACTTAGCAACCGGACCTCACAGAGCTATGATAAAAACATTAGCGCTCCACCAACGACAGCCAGGATAGACAGAAGATCAACAATACTATTAAACCATGTACATGTAACTACACGGTTAATAATTCTCAGCCTGGCAAAGCTTAACAATGCTGTTGTTAACGACGCTGAAGCTAACTTAGCAACTTAGCAACCGGACCTCACAGAGCTATGATAAAAACATTAGCGCTCCACCTACGCCAGCCAGCCCTCATCAACACCCGTGCTCACCTGCGTTCCAGCGATCGACGGCGCGACGAAGGACTTCACCCGATCACAGATGCGGTTGGTGGCTAGCATCGGTTGGTGGCTAGCATTGGCTAGCGCGTCTGCTATCCAAGTAAGTCCTCTTGTTGTGTTGCTACAGCCAGCCGCTAATACACCGATCCCACCTACAACTTTCTTCTTTGCAATCTCCATTGTTCATTAAACAAATTGCAAAAGATTCACCAACACAGATGTCCAGAATACTGTGGAATTATGAAATGAAAACAGAGCTTTTTGTATTGGCCTCAATGGGGGAGCCATACCTCTGTTCTACTGGCCACGTCACGCGCATACGTCATATCCAAAGGAGTTTTTCAACCGGAAGTTTAGCGGGAAATTTAAAATTGCACTTTATAAGTTAACCCGGCCGTATTGGCATGTGTTGCAATGTTAAGATTTCATCATTGATATATAAACTATCAGACTGCATGGTCGGTGTTGGAATAATTGTTTGCAAGTTATCACAAAAATACTTTGTACTCCTAATATGAAGATAAAAGGCTGTCTTTTAAAACCCACCAAGAATAAGGCTCATAAAACTCCACTGTGTAAGGGAGACGCAAGATGGTGTTCCTGTGTTTTCTCTCATGTATGTTAATCAACAGAAAGGGGTTGTTCTGGCCCGAAGACTTCAAAGCGGACAGATGGCAAGATTTTCCCAAACTTCCTGAGGAACTGTCTCTGAACTATTTGGTAACCGAGGGCAACGCTATTTACGACCCGCTGCCCTTTTGAAGTAGCTGTGGTCAGGAGACGTGAGGTGTTATTCAGCCGGACCCAGGTTGAGCCCAGGCCCGAGACATCCTCATCTTCTTTGTCTTCGATGTGACCAAGAACAATGACTGTTTTGCATACTTCCTATACCTGCTGTGACCCGTGTTGGTGCGTGAACATTGAATGTCTAAAATAAAAGAGGAGACGAGAGCTTCCTTCGGGAGAGCATGGGTGACACTGTAGAGGGTACAGTGTCAACATGGCATCTCCTCAATTGAGTCCAAATTTGATTCTGTCTCTGTTTGATTCTTTGTCTCTTGTCTGTTTAATAGATGTCAACAGGGTGTAAACCTAACAGTCGGTAGTAGTGGGTTTCAGTAGGCCTTTAACACAGGCATTATTAGACGTATTACAGTTTGGTTTAGGAGTTATCATTACTGAGCTGCCACCTTACCGTGGTAGAGGAGTTTGCGTGTCCCAATGATCCTAGGAGTTATGGCTTCCATGCGCCCTGGTAGGGTCTCCCAAGACAAACAGGTCCTAGGTGAGGGATCAGACAAAGAGCAGCTCGAAGACTTCTATGGAAATACAAGAACCGAGACTCAGACTTCCCTCGCCCGGAAGCGGGTCACTGGGGCCCCCCTCTGGAGCCAGGCCCGGAGTTCGGGCACGATGGCGAGCGCCTGGTGGCCGGGCCTGCCGGGCACAGCCCGAAGAGGCAACGTGGGTCCCCCCTCCAATGGGTTCACCACCCATAGCAGAGGCCATAGAGGTTGGGTGCAATGTGAGCCGGGCAGAAACCGAAGGCAGGGCACTTGGCGGTCCGATCCTCGGCTACAGAAGCTAGCTCTTGGGACGTGGAATGTCACCTCGCTGGGGGGGGAAGGAGCCTGAGTGCGCGAGGTGGAGAATTTCTGGCTGGATATAGTCGGACTCACCTTGACGCACAGCAAGGGCTCTGGAACCAGTTCTCTCGAGAGGGGCTGGACTCTCTTCCACACTGGCGTTGCACGCAGTGAGAGGCGACGGGCTGGGGTAGCAATTCTTGTTGCCCCCCCGGCTCAAAGCCTGCACGTTAGAGTTCAACCCGGTGGACGAAAGGGTAGCTTCCCTCCGCCTTCGGGTGAAGGGACGGGTCCTGACTGTTGTTTGTGCTTACGCACCAAACAGCAGTTCAGAGTACCCACCATTTTTGGATACACTCGAGGGAGTACTGGAAAGTGCTCTCCCGGGTGATTCCCTTGTCCTACTGGGGGACTTCAACGCTCATGTTGGCAACGACAGTGAAATCTGGAGAGGCGTTATAGGGAAGAATGGCCGCCCGGATCTGAACCCGAGTGGTGTTTTGTTATTGGACTTTTGTGCTCGTCACAGATTGTCCATAACGAACACCATGTTCAAACATAAGGGTGTCCATATGTGCACTTGGCACCAGGACACCCTAGGCCGCAGTTCCATGATCGACTTTGTAGTTGTGTCATCGGATTTGCGGCCTCATGTTTTGGACACTCGGGTGAAGAGAGGGGCGGAGCAATTCTACCGATCACCACCTGGTGGTGAGTTGGCTGCGATGGTGGGGGAGGATGCCGGACAGACCTGGCAGGCCCAAACGCATTGTGAGGGTCTGCTGGGAACGTCTAGCAGAGTCTCCTGTCAGAGAGAGTTTCAATTCCCACCTCTGGAAGAACTTTGAATATGTCACGAGGGAGGTGCTGGACATTGAGTCCGAGTGGACCATGTTCCGCACCTCTATTGTCGAGGCGGCTGATTGGAGCTGTGGCCTAAAGGTAGTTGGTGTCTGTCGTGGCGGTAATCCTAGAACCCGCTGGTGGACACCAGCGGTGAAGGATGCTGTCAAGCTGAAGAAAGAGTCCTATTGGGTTCTTTTGACTCATAGGACCCAGGAGGCAGCGGACAGGTACCGACGGGCCAAGTGGTGTGCGGCTTCAGCGGTTGCGGAGGCAAAAACTCGGACATGGGAGGAGTTCGGACAAGCCATGGAAAACGACTTTGAAGCGATTCTGGACCACCATCCGCCGCCTCAGGAAGGGGAAGCAGTGCACTGTCAACATGTTTGGTTTAGGAGTTATCTTTGAAACAAATTTTTATTGCTTCAAACACATCTTCTCCATATTCTAAGAACATTACTGTCATATTGAGTTAAAAACAAATTTTTGCATTTGCAAACCTTACAGAAGCACATGTTTCTAGTAAAACTCACAAAGATACAGTAATACAGGCATATTTAGGCATATTTCATGTTTGGTTTAGGAGTTATCCTTGAAATTATTTTTTATTGTCTCAAACACGTTTTCTCCGGATTCTAAGAACATTACTGTCATATTGAGTCAAAAACACATTTTTGCATTTGTAAACCTTACAAAACACATGTTTCTAGTAAAACTCACAAATATACATTAATACAGGCATTATTAGACATATTGCATGTTTGGTTTAGGAGTTATCTTTGAAACAAATTTGTATTGCTTCAAACACATCTTCTCCAGATTCTAAGAACGTTACTGTCATATTGAGTTAAAAACAAATTTTTGCGTTTGCAAACCTTACAAAAGCACATGTTTCTAGTAAAACTCCCAGAGATACATTATTACAGGCATATTTCTTGTTTAGTTTAGGAGTTATCCTTGTAACAATTTTTTATTGCTTCAAACACATTTTCTCCGGATTCTAAGAACGTTAGTGTCATATTGAGATAAAAACTAATTTTTGTGTTTGCAAACCTTACAAAAGCACATGTTACTAGTAAAACTCACAAAGATACCGTAATACAGGCATATTAAGGCATATTACATGTTTGGTTTAGGAGTTATCCTTGAAACAATTTTTTTTATTGCTTCAAACGAGTTTTCTCCGCATTCTAAGAACGTTACTGTCATATTAAGGTAAAAACAACTTTTTTCTTTTTTAAACCTTACAAAAGCACATGTTTCTAGTAAAACTCACAGAGACACATTAATACAGGCATTATTAGACATATTGCATGTTTGGTTTAGGAGTTATCTTTGAAACAAATTTTTATTGCTTCAAACACATCTTCTCCAGACTCTTAAGAACGTTACTGTCATATTGAGTTAAAAACAAATGTTTGCGTTTACAAACCTTACAAAAAGCACATGTTTCTAGTAAAACTCACAAAAATACATTAATACAGGAATTGTTAGACATATTGCATAATCTTCTCCAGATTCTAAGAACGTTACTGTCATATTGAGTTAAAACACATTTTTGCGTTTACAAACCTTACAAAAGCACACGTTTCTAGTAAAACTCACAAAGATACCGTAATACAGGCATATTAAGGCATATTACATGTTTGGTTTAGGAGTTATCCTTGAAACAATTTTTTTTATTGCTTCAAACGCGTTTTCTCCGCATTCTAAGAACGTTACTGTCATATTAAGGTAAAAACAACTTTTTTCTTTTTTTAAACCTTACAAAAGCACATGTTTCTAGTAAAACTCACAGAGACACATTAATACAGGCATTATTAGACATATTGCATGTTTGGTTTAAGAGTTATGCTTGAAACAATTTTGTATTGCTTCAAACGCATCTTCTTTGGATTCTAAGAAAAAACAAATTTTTGCGTTTGCAAACCTTACAAAAGCACATATTTCTAGTAAAACTCACAGAGATACATTAATACAGGGATGTTTCATGTTTGGTTTAAGAGTTATTTTTGAAAAAAATTGTATTACGGTACATCAAACAAATTTTTTCCGGATTCTAAAAACATTACTGTCATATTGAGTCAAAAACACATTTTTGCATTTGCAAACCTTACAAAGCACATGTTTCTAGTAAAACTCACAAATATACTGTACATTAATACAGGCATTTTTAGACATATTGCATGTTTGGTTTAGGAGTTATCTTTGAAACAAATTTTTATTGCTTCAAACACATCTTCTCCAGACTCTAAGAACGTTACTGTCATATTGAGTTAAAAACAAATGTTTGCGTTTACAAACCTTACAAAAAGCACATGTTTCTAGTAAAACTCACAAAAATACATTAATACAGGAATTGTTAAGACATATTGCATGTTTGGTTTAGGAGTTACCTTTGAAACACATTTTTATTGCTTCAAACACATCTTCTCCAGATTCTAAGAACGTTACTGTCATATTGAGTTAAAATACATTTTTGCGTTTACAAACCTTACAAAAGCACATGTTTCTAGTAAAACTCACAAAGATACAGTAATACAGGCATATTAAGGCATATTTCATGTCTGGTTTAGGAGTTATCCTTGAAACATTTTTTTTATTGCTTCAAATGCGTTTTCTACGGATTCTAAGAACATTACTGTCATATTGAGGTAAAAACAATGTTTTTCTTTTTTAAATCTCACAAAAGCACGTTTTTAGTCAAACTCACAGACACATTAATACAGGCATTATTAGACATATTGTATGTTTGGTTTAAGAGTTATCCTTGAAACAATTTTCTATTGTTTCAAACGCATCTTCTCCGGATTCTAAGAACATTATTGTCATATTGAGTTAAAAACTAATTTTTGCGTTTACAAACCTTACAAAAGCTCATGTTTCTAGTAAAACCCACAAAAAGACATTAATGAGGTAACAGAACACAGCAAATGTTTGAAAATCAGCTTTTATTCCAAAAGCAGTCAAATGTTTTGAACAATGCAATGGGCGAAAGCATACAATAAGTAACAGTTTTCACGGGACATACTGTGTAACCCTAACAGTAACAGTCAAAAACAAAAATTACAAAACAACAAATACAATGCAATTGTAACGTCATTTAACATTTCCAACAAAAAAAAAAAACAAGCGCTCCAGGTTTACTTCAAGTGCGTGTAAGGGTGGTGATAAAAATATACAGATGATATTTCAATTAAACATTAATAAATTATTGGCTAATCATGAGTGCACAGCTACATACTGTATAGACTGAATGATTTAAACAAATAAATACAACAAAACCAAAATATGAACACAAATCGGGAAGCCTTTGTTTATTTACACATTTATAAACAGTGCTACAACTTTAGGAAAATACTGAAGTGTTTCACTGACAAACACAAACGTGAATTGTAAGAACATGGGCATGCGTCGCCATAAAGAAAACTGACAATAGTGTTTCTTAGTTTTAGTCACGACTTTTGTGAGCGTGAGACTGGTGGTGTGTAGATTCATGTTTGTGCCAGTGTTTCATTTAAGATCTCCACATGAGACGACGACAAGCGTCTTCAAGCTTGACCAAGTTGTGACATTCACCATTCTGGTCAAGTTTTCCTTTGTATCACATTCACATTTGGCATGTGTGTATTTGAGATCCCAACATGCGCCATCTTTGTTACCGTACCCAACATCCCGACTTTTGACCAAGTTACACCTTTTTTTGTGGGCAGAACAGTGTTTTGAAGTGTGTTCAAATTCTGACATTTCACTGTGGCAAAACACAAGTCAGGCTTTTCTTCCCACGTTAACACGTAATGTGTTTGTGAAGTGTTGCACATCTTGACGTGGAAAAAAAAGTATCTTCAGTTTTGGTGTTACGACATTTACACATGCATACTCGGAGGTTGCATGACTTCAGAATCGTTGAAGGCCAACGAGTCACTGATGACGTCGTTTCCCCGTCATAAATAAAAACACACGCATGTCTAAAAGTCTCATCTCCATGCTCGAAAACTTTGAAGAAAAAAACACAGCGTGTTTTCACAAAATTCCAGCGAAAAGGTGCAGCACTGATTTTTGCCTTGATAAGGGTCTAACTTGGCAGGAAGTACAACACCCGATGTTCGGATGAATCACAAATCTTACTTGTAACAATTGTTAATTGATTAAAAAAAAATCCAAAAGTTAAAAAAACAACCTGCCCAGCCACTCTGACAAATCATATTGTTGATGTAGATCAGGGATGTCAAAGTCAAGGCCCGCGAATGAATTATCTATGGCCCCCGGGATGATATTTGATTAGTATTAGAACCGGCCCGCAGGCCACAGCCGCCTGCTGCTGTTGTTTTGCACGCACCAATACTCCATCAGTGTTGGCGGTAGGGACCCCATCAAGTCATCAAAATGGGGTGCCACAGTAAATTTTTGGGGTCCCACTTTTTTGTAACGGTTTTGAAAACAAAGGATAAATGTAGCATTATCCTGTTATATCTCACATTCTATATTGTGTTTTGGAAACGTTACTTAGTTCATTAAAAAAATTATACTAAAGAAAACACATTTTTATGCATATGTAAATGTGTTCAGTTATAAACATTCATTCACTTTCTTCTTTCCTTCATGGATCTAAACTTTACCGCTGCCAGCATTTTTTTCTATATTTTTATTGTAATATTTTCAGAATGTGTTTGTTCTATTTTTGGCCAAAGTAAGACCAAGAAAACAATCTGAAGTTGTCTTTATTTTTTAGTTTTAATGCCATGATTTTAATAGTCGGGACCGCGTGTGCACAGATTTTCCTCCATGCGGCCCCTGAGCTAAAATGAGTTTGACACCCCTGATGGAGATGATCTATATCTGCTGTACAGATTTACTTTAGAAAATAGAAGTGTTGGATACTTTTCCTGTTGCCTTATTTGCATACTTGCCAACCTTGAGACCTCTGAATTCTGGAGTTTGGGGGTAGCGGGGGGTGTATATATTTTCAAGTATTTCATATATATATATACTGTATATATATATTAGGGCTGCAACAACTAATCGATTAAATCGATTATAAAAAATAGTTGCAGATTAATTTAGTCATCGATTCGTTGGATCTATGCTATGCGCATGCGCAGAGGCTTTTTTTTTTTTTTTTTTTTTAATAAACCTTTATTTATAAACTGCAACATTTACAAACAGCTGAGAAACAATAACCAAAGTAAGTATGGTGCCAGTATGCTGGGTTTTTTCAATAAAATACTGGATAGGATAGAAATGTAGTTTGTCTCTTCTATCCGATTATTAATCGATTAATCGAAGTAATAATCAACAGATTAATCGATTATCAAATTAATCGTTAGTTGCAGCTCTAATATATATATATATATACACATTATATATATATATATATACACATTATATATATATATATATATATATATATATATATATATATATATATGAATAAATTATTCAAATATATCCGTTCGGCCACCGTGTTCAATGGAGAAGTCTGATCTACAAAATGTGCAGGCAGCATACCCCTTCCCCTTCGAGCTGTCCTGGATGAACTGGAATTACTTTTTCCAATCATTTTGGAACTTGCGAGCGTACTTCTTCTTACTCGTCGTCGCCATGTCTCTTCTTCGTTCTTCTGCTTCATCTCTGTTATGTTTTTGGACATTACTACTTGCCGTAGTTTTGAAGCAATGCATGATGGGAATCCGGATGTTGTGTGTCAGTGTATTAACGTGCCGGCTGGAATAAACACACGCTGAGAAATAGCTCCTTGCCTGCCTACTTTATGGGTTATAAATAAACATATGGATAACGGAGACATATATAATCAATCAATCAATCAATGTTTATTTATATAGTATTAGTCTCCTTTTCAGGTGAGAGAGGACACTAAAGGCAGTGCCTTTAAGGCACGCCCCCAATATAGTTGTCCGTGTGCAAATCGGGAGAATGGTTGCCCCGGGAGATTTTCGGGAGGGGCACTGAAATTCGTGAGTCTCCCGGGAAAATCGGGAGGGTTGGCAAGTATGCTTATTTGTATTTGACTTTATTAAATGTTTGGGTAGAATTTTATTCAACAAAACCTGTTTTTTTTTTAAAGTATCATTGATCAGAGCTGTTCTCTATTTTATGAAGGAATGTAGTTAATCGTAGAACTGGCACGTAATTTTACTAAAAAGTATTGGTTTTATATTGAGAATCGTTTTGAATCAAGAATTGTTTTGGAATCGAGAATCAATTCTAAATTCACCACCCTACTAACTGGGTGAGTTTCTGAATAATACGTAATAATATGCTACTTAGCCATGTTAAAAGCACACAAATCAGGAAAAAGAAGACAAATCCAAGCGAGTCCAACTCTCTTTTTCTACTCTACTTGGATTTTCTGGCCCAAATTACAATTGTCTCAAGGAAATGTCAGTGTGACTAGTCGACGTCAGGAAATAAACGTCACTGTGCCTCTTAAGGCCGACTGGTCTGTGCAAGCCCTGGTGCATACACATCACACAATGACTTAACAGGTCAGAATGGAAACGTAGCACAGTCTCTTTAATTGGCATAGATCTGATTGACTATTACCAAAATGGTCTGGTTCGATTTGTAAATGTTTAAAAGGTCAAACAAGTAACGGTAGAAGAGGGTTAACTGTGTTTTGTCCCTAGACTCTCTGCCACACCAGAGCAAGTGATCCGTACCACGCCGCTGAACGGCATTCAGTCGTACGGCAAACACAAGAATTCCTCCACAGTGGAATGGCAAAAACACAACTATGTTATCAGCATGAAGATCATTTCATATCAAAACATGTTACAATCTGCGTGTAGTGCATCGGGATCCATACTTGTCGCGGTGTAGGTGAGCAGTGGAGTCATCCGTCCTGCTCTTGACGTCCTCATGGAGGCCTCAAGTCCAGGAGCTGAGTTCGTAAAATCCGCTTAACCAAGACAAAAAAAAAAAAAAATCATTCAGCAATATTTTTTCCTTCGTCTTAAAAAGTGATCATCAAAGGTGTTTTATAATATTGTATCTATTTCTTAAGATTTTGGTTACATTTTTTGTGATTATAAGAAAGGTTGCCTGGATCACACTTCAAACAATCACAAGTCTAACTGTACCTGAGATTTTTAAAAAAAAATGCTATCTCTTGAAGTTAAACAAAGTGTGAGTTAATAACAGTAAAGAATAAATGATAAATGGGTTATACTTGTATAGCGCTTTTCTACCTTCAAGGTACTCAAAGCGCTTTGACAGTATTTCCACATTCACCCATTCACACACACATTCACACACTGATGGCGGGAGCTGCCTTGCAACACAGTACTATAATTAAATAGTATTTCTACAGGTTGGACAAAACTCAGATTTTTGTGCAAAACACATCATTAGGGATGGGTACAGAATTTGGTTATTTTGTAGGTACTACTGGGTACCAATTAGCATCAAACGGTACCACATTTCGATACACTTGCCGGGCAATCGAGCACCTAAGAACTCATAGCGGACTCAACCGGGCTCCCTCTAGGTATTGTTGCTATTTTTCCATGTCAAAAAATTTAAGGAAACATGCCCGATAGAAAGCGCTTTAGCTCGATGCTAATTTACAGAGGTTATGCCATAAACATGCTACTCATTAGCATTAGTGATTTTACATGGCAAATTCAACACCTCCAAATTTGGTAATTAAAACTATAACTAAGCTGCATGTTACATTCAAACAGCTGGTGTGTTGTAAGAAGTACAATACTTACAGTATAAACACTTTGTAGGCTCAACTGAAAGACTATTTCCTGACAACAGCAACACACCGAAGACAAACCGAATTGAATGCATACTTGCTGTGATATATCCACTCAGAAAGATAAACTTATCTGAAGTTTTGCTGGCTTTATTTACAAGGTCCTGACAATTTCAATGCTCTCATTTGTAGTCTGTACACTATCGCCACCCAGTGTCCTGGAATTACAACTGCAAGCAAAGTCTACAATGTAATACTTACAGATGAGACTCTGGAAGAAAAGAAGACATAACTGGACAACACAGTGTAAAATGTTACCATATTTTCCAGACCATAGGGCGCACCGGATTATAAAGCGCACTGCCGATGAATGGTCTATTTTTGATCTGTTTTCATATATAAGGCGCACTGGATTATAGGGCACATTAAAAGGAGCCATATTAATTTCAATTTTATTTTATAACATTTCAATGTTATCAATTTACCGTGTTTTCTGGACCATAGGGCGCACCGGATTATAAGGCACACTGCCGATGAGCGGGTCTATTCAGGTCTATTTTCATACAAAAGGCGCACCGGATTATAAGGCGCATTAAAGTGGTCATATTATGATTTTTTTCTAAATGAAAAACACTTCCTTGTGGTCTACATAACATGTAATGGTGGTTCTTTGGTCAAAATGTTGCATAATTTATGTTTTATAGATCATATTCAAGTCACTTTCTGACAGTCGCTTTCGGATGTGCCGTTTTGTGGGCGGTCTTATTTGCGTGGCTCACCTTCGACAGCGTCTTCTCCTCGTCATCTTTGTTGTAGCGGTGTAGCGTGCAAGGACGGGAGTGGAAGAAGTGTCAAAAGATGGAGCTAACTGTTTTAATGACATTCAGACTTTACTTAAATCAATAACGGAGCAGCATCTCCTCATTCGGAAACAACTCCGGAATTGTATCCCGGGAAAATCCATCCGACCAGAACTTTTTAATGACTAAAGTTCCTTGGATGAATAATGACACTCACTAAACCGGTATGTTTTAGTGCTTTCATGGCGAGTTTACTGACAGATATAAGTAAGAACTTTACACTACTTTATATTACAAATGGCAACATCGGAGGATGAATGTTCCATAACAAGAAGATAGAGAAAAAGAAGAAGCTTATCGACTAAGGTGTCGCCACGGACTACAAAGGCGGACGCACACAATTTTTCAGGATTTATGCAGGTCCCAAATACAGATCAGCAGGTACCAGAAGGTAAGAAAAGTTTATTTTGCATAATATTGCGAAACAAAACGGCAGATAATATGTCTTACCTTATACACACACCATAATAATACTTGTATGTTGAAGCACATCCAGCGGTGCGGCTTCATAGCTTACCAAAGTTGTGTTAAAACATTTTGATAGATTTTTGAGCGCAGTGTGTAATGTTCTATATTTTCAATGGAACATATAAAATGTTGGTGATGTTTACTTGAGTCATATTGCAGTCTACACTTATCTCTTATGTTTGACTGCCATCTACTGGTCACACTTATCATTACACCATGTACCAAATAAAATTGCTTTGAGGACCGTAAGCAAAACCAGAATTATTCCGTACTTTACTGTCGAGTTTTGAGGAAAAAAAAGGATTTTAAGTGCGCCTTGTAGTCCGGAAAATACAGTAAATATAAAAACATTTAGTACCCCATGAACACACACAAAACACAGAAAATTGGTACTGTTGGAGTACTGGTATCGATTGACAGGTACCGGGAATCGGTGCTGTATCAGTTCAATTGCGAAAGGTACCCATCCCTATGGGTCAGAGAACAGTCTGGGTCGCGAATAAAATGTGTTTGTCGCTAAACGTACTTCAGATATCAACATGGACCAAACATTATATCTCTGTTGTCAATTTCAACCAAATTCCGGAATTTTGGGGGAAGAAGTTGACTGCTTACCTGTTCAAAATAAAGTGCTGTTTCCTCTTTAGGTAAAGAAACTAGTAGAGAAAGACAGATAACATCAGTAAACATTGGAACTTACAGCCCCCAGAGTCTACTAGGTACAATTCTACAAATTCTAGTACTAACTCGACACAAAGTCCAAGCAGGAACAGGAATATCATATCCATTTTATGTATAGCTACTTCATCTCGCCCCTTAGCGCACTGATGCTAGTGCTACCACAAAACATTCCTAGCTTAATAGCTTCATATTACTACAACACAACAAACAAGACACACAGCACAAGTAAGAGAGAGCTATTGGATTTTTCTACCACCCACTAACTAAACCACGCACAATGTCTCACGCATAGTACGCTTTCTTGCTCGTGGGCAGTTGTGGTTGTCGCACGGAGAGGGTGGGGGGCACCCTGATGGAGTAACAATATACGCATCACAATTCAGAAGACCAGTGCTGAAATGCCGTCACTTGACAACAGTGCACACAAATGTGTCACTAGCACCTTGCATCAGCTCTGCTCTTTTAATGTCTTTGATGTTTCCCTCTTACACACATGTAAGAGGGATGTGTGCTATGGCTATGAGT
>NC_084742.1:50532289-50577289 GCF_033978785.1 Entelurus aequoreus
GGTGTTATTCTATAATAGTGCATGACATGTTTCTCAAACCAAATGTATCCCTTTTTGGGGTCACAGTAGGATCATCACATACAGTACAATAGAAAAAACATAAATATGCGGTTCAGATAAAGTGCTGCTTATACACAATTATAGGTTAGTTACCGGTTCTGCTCGGATGTCGTATCCACACTGAGTGTTTATTACGTCCTCCTGAACAAAAACAAACAGTATAGTCAACCTAACTACAATGTCAATACTAAGAATATTTCCTATTGTTTTCTTACTAAAAATAGGTTTCAATAAATATTTACATTTTAATTTTATATATCATTTGTTTTTACCGCTGGGTCCTTGGTGCAGCAGGAAAACGGAACACCGCACTTTTCCCGACTGGGGTTCGTATCGGTGCAGTTGAAGTAAATGTTGAGGTTCCAGTCGTCTGCGCCAAAGGCGCCGCAGCACTCCCACTGAGGAAAAAAAAACAACATGTAAATAATTAACGTCATTTATTTTAAAATGCGTAACATGCAGATGCAAGAAAAAAACACTTTCGGGTACCTCAACAATACAAGGATTTCTTATGGATTTTTCTGCAACTAACAAATTCCAGACGAAGGATGGGTACCCGTTACATTTGAACCGATATAGTACTGATAAAAAGTACTTGGAAATGAATATGTTACCAATTTTCAATACTTTTTTGTGTCTTCATGTGGTGCTAAATGTACATTTGTTTAATAATACCATCTCAATTCTACACTGAGCTGATAATTCTGTCTGTTGGATCTTGTTTTGTTACACGTGTGAGTCTCATTTGCTTACATGCTTTTATTTCAGTTTGCTGTAGTCAGGAAGTACTGTCGTCTATTGGCATGAAGTTGAATGGGCCAGTCATTGAACCCTACAAAGTGTTTGCGCTGTAAGTATTGTACTTATTCAGCACTAGCTTTTTGATTACAACGTGTATCTCTAGTCGCTTTAAAAAAATGTTAATGTTGAAGGTCCATTAACAATCGTTACAAGTAAGAATCATTTGAAAATCTTTTTTTTTTACACCCCTCTAGCATATCCAAATGTGCATTAATCTTGGACATGTTTAAAAGTGAAACCATATTTTGGAGCTTTTTCTATCAGGCACGGTACTGAGTCTATGTTAACGTACAACAAAATGGTTATCGAAATTCCGCTTCCGGAATTCGGTCAGTGCCTGTAGAGGTACCTAATTCACGATCCCTATTCCCCACAACTGCTTTCTGCTAGGAATCCGTGTTAATTTCATTGACTACAAATGTTCATCTTATTTGCACGTTGACGAAAACAATGACAAAATGAATTGACAATTTAGTCGACGAATAAAAACGTTACAAACATAATTGACAAGAGACAAAATGCAATCATATTTAATTTTGTCTCGAGGCGGGTGGGACAAGTTAGGAATCTATCCAATCACAGTAGCATGCAGGGGAGGGGAGAGTGGTACATCACAGTGGAGATCCAATCAGAACTACAACTACTAAAACACAGTGTTTGGATTTTTTCACTGGGAAACAACACTATTAATGATGACCGCGACAAAACTCCTGACGGTTAGTATTACCCTTTAGAATTAAAATGATCGAAAAACTGAGATTGATAACCGCATTTTGATAAGCTCACGGACTGACTGATGCATGAAAACAAGAGACTTTGCCCGTTAAAAACAACATACCCCAATCCTAACTTACATTAGGCCTGCGCGATACATCGATTTTATCGATATATTTGAGTTTTTTTTTTCCCCCAGACGATTCAAAAATGTAAAAATCTATTTTTTTTCTCCTCTTGCTACAGCATACTTTTTGCCCCTCAGGAGCTTCCATAACTTGCGTCGTCCCATTACTTCCTTAGCGGCACATGTGACACAACATGGCTAATGCTACCGCTAACGAGAGCGAGACGCAGGGCCGGCCCGTGGCATAGGCCGTATAGGCAAATGCTTAGGGCGCCGTCCATCAGGGGGCGCCACGCCAGTGCCACAAATGTTGGAGAAAAAAAAAAAAAAGTTGGTACTATTATTTCTAAATACAAAAAATAATCCCACGTTAATTAAAATGCAAAGTAAAGCCTATTTAATAGAAATAATATTTGTTACAACATTAAGCCCCCCCCCCCCATCCCCCCGCACGGTGCGCCCCCTCCCTTCCCGTATCATGACTCTTACCACATCAAAAAATCAACACAAGATGTCAAAATGGCCAAAACTGTCAGGTTCCCAGGGAAGAAAAAAAAGAAAAGAAGAGGAGGAGAAACGAGAAAAAGACAGAGGTAGCAGGTAGGTAACGTTAGCCTACATTAAATTATTTGTCTGTTACAGAATGTGATAGTAACCTGGCTTTTAGCATTAAGCTAATGTTACATGATTCGGCAATTGCTAATCAATAAATAGCTAGTTCTGTTTTAACGTCGGGTTAATATTGTGGAGGGGGCTAAAGCTAAATTGTTATGGAAAATAATAATGTAACGTTAGGTAATTACAGTACTCCCACCTTACATTCCTCAGGGACATTTGTATTAGATCTTTTAAGCAGGTGTTTTTTGTTTACATTGTTATTGCCTTCTGGTTAGCTAATGTTTGCCCTGCAGGTAATAGTCACTTTTCCACCCCTTTATATATTAGGTATAGTTGTAAGCCTAGTTGTTAAAGTGCACATCATTAATGTTAATTAAGCAATATCACATGAAAGGGAATGCTGTTTTTTAATTTGAGCACTGCTGTGATTCGGTTAAAGATAATCATAACATAACATTCTCATATAATATGTTAATTTGCTTTCTTTAAGTAAAAAAAAAGGTCAAAGACAAAGCTATTCGGTTTCTTGTGAGTATATGCACTTCACTGCCGATGTGGGGGGTTGGGGGGAGGGGGGGCGCCACCTAAAATCTTGCCTAGGGCGCCAGATTGGTTAGGGCCATGCCTGGCGAGACGCTTGTTCCAAAGAAAAGAAAAGTGTTGTCAGTACTTTGGCTTCGAGGCAACAGGCGTGGAACAAATGACCACACGCTGCAAAGAGTTTCAAAATGGCATCCGCACAACAAAATTATTGCAGCATCTGAAACCAAAGCCTCCAGCCGAGTTGGGGAAAAAACATCTCTTTATGAGGCAACAACAAAACACACTATGGGCTAAAAATCACCTTACTATGGTGGAATCATTTACAGCAGGTGTCAGAAAGTGTTTTAGTCTTATCTTATTCTGACGCAGTTTTGAAATGTTAGATTTCCTGTGCTCTTAATTTGGCGATCTAGTCTTCTCAGACTAGATTTCCTGTTTGTAGCATTTCTGCGTAATACGGGCTCTTGGGTGATTGTGTAAACAGCATGGTGTGCGTTCCTGACTAAAATGTAAGTATACGTCGAATATAGCACGGTTATTAATGATAAAATGCCTATATTGTGTTAGATGTAGCCTTAGCCGAGTGTTTGTTTGCAACAATGTTTCTGCTTGACGATATAATTCGCCCGCTCAACTTTTGCCCTGTTAATACATCTTGTTACACAGTAGTTATCCTATCCTACCACTAGATGGCGACACAGACCACGTTTAAATCACTGTCTAAATCAACAGTGCTTATTCCCCATTCATCTCTAATGGACTGCTTTAATAGTCCATGTACATTTGTTTGTATATTTGTTTTATAACACATTGTAGAGTATATTATATTACATATAATATTATACATATCCTGTTGTATTATTGCATATTATATTGCCTAAATGTATCCAAATTATTATTTGAATATGTTCCCTTTAGACCACACACACACCCCACACACACCTATACTACAATTGTTCAACTTCATCATTAAAGAGTGCCTGAAAGCCTCTCTGTGCCCTACTCTCTGACCGGAGTCCTTGTCCTAAGAAGATATCAGACCAGCATTCCGCATCCAGAATAACCTACTCTATCACAGCAGGTATGTATGATGATGCCATGTATGATGATACCATGTATGATGAGAAAGAAACACAATGTAGAGCGATCACTGTGAATGAAAAAGACCGCGTTTACTTTATCTACTTACTATAACAAACTATCGTCCTCTCAATGTTTTATTACTTCATTGTTTATTTGGATACAATGTTTAATACGACATTTTTTATTTACAGACGTAGACATTTTTATTTACAGACGTATGTCATTCAAGACAGAAGTTTGAAGTTTGCACTAGATCGCTCTCAATGTTGGAGATTATTTGCATGCAAAATGTGCAATAAAGCTTTTAATTTATTCTTAGAAAATTTTTGCAAAAAAAAAAAGTACAATTTATATCTTGTCTAAAAAGAACAACATTATACAAATTAGAATGTTGCCAAGAGTAAGATGTAGTGTATATAGTGTCATTTCAAACTTTTTTTTTTTTTATTAATAAAGAAAAACTTGTTTGGAATTATCTCTGTCATTTGTATTCAATGTTTGTTTGTTTTTTAAAGTGAGGAAAAAATCTGAAAGAAAAATCGAAAATCAGGGATTTTATTTTTAAGCCATATCGCCAAGGCCTAACTTCTATAAACACCTTCCTGTCTGAGCGACTAAGATATTCAGTTGTGCACATTGAACCTACATGCTGTGCTCTCTGAGAAGAAAATTCTGATGATCGATCTTTCCTCAGAAGGAAAGGAGGTGGTTTACGGTGCGTTCAAGTACCGCTGAACAACTTAGGACAACCCACGCCAGAAGTAACTCATAATTATGACAACACTTTATGTATCACGCCCTTTTCATTTAAATAGATCGTAAAGTGCTACAGTACAATCTATGGTTGTCCCGATACCAATATTTTAGTACCGGTATTGGTAGTAAAATGTATTTCAATACTTTTCAGTACTTTTCTCAATAAGGGGGACCACAAAATAAATGCCATTATTGGCATTATGTTAACTAAAAATCTTACGGTACATTAAACATATACAGTATTTCTTATTGCAATCAAAGAACAATTTTGTCCTTAAATAAAATAGTGAACATACCAGACAACTTGTCTTTTAGTAGTAAGTAAGCAAACAAAGGCTCCTAATTAGTCTGCTGACGTATGCAGTAACATATTGTGTTATTTCTCATTCTATTTTGTCAAAATTGTGAGGGACAAGCTGTTAAAATTAATTATTAATTTACTTGTTCATTTACTGTTAATATCTGCTTACTTTCCGTTTCAACATGTTCTATCTACACATCTGTTAAAATGTAATTATCACTTATACTTCTGTTGTTTGATACTTTACATTAGTTTTGGATGGTACCACAAATTTAGGTATCGATCCGATACCAAGTAGTTACAGGATCATACATTGGTCATATTCAAAGTCCTCATGTGTCCAGGGACGTATTTCCTGGGTTTATAAACATAATATGAATTTTAAAAAAAGGAAAAAATATTTTGTGACGATAAAAAATATCAATGTAATCATAGTAGTATTGACTAGATACGCTATTGTACTTGGTATCATTACAGTGGATGTTAGGTGTAGATCCACCCATGGCATTTGTTTACATTCAGGGGTGCTAGCTTGCTGTTAGCGGTTAGCTATCGTATCCTCCTACGGTGTGTAGTGAAGCATGTTTAGCTATTCCTTGTCCTACAGGGATGATATTTGTAAGAAACACACTTTATTCGTCCCCATGGAGGCGAGGATTAGTGATTTAGAAGTAGCTAAAACACTGCCGACTGCGGATGGACGTTAACCGCTAGCTAGCTAGCCATGTCTTAAAAGCACCTCTTCCTGAGGGCGTTTCAGTGTTATCTTAAGTTTTTAGGCCAAAATGAGTCTGTTCTTCCTTTTCTGTCTACACACTGTGTCTGCTTGTAAATACTCCGTGATTGTGCGCTGCCGAACATGCTCCTCTGCTCGCAAAACCAGCAATGACACGACGTGACGACGCGCCGTCATGCCCGGGGACCGGTATTTTTCAAACAGAGTATAGTACCGTTTTTGATTCATTAGTACCGCAATATTATACCAGTACCGGTAAACCGTACAACCCTAGTGGAAACCAATATTTCCAGTACAACACTAAATGTTTAGCTATAAAACAGATAAAACACTAAGAGTAAAACACTTCAGTGAAACATAAACACAAGACATGCAAAATAGTGGGTTTTCTAACTTACAAAAACTTTTGAGTACATTAACAATGTTAACCGTGATAATTTTGGTCACAATGAAATGTTCATGTTGTTACATCCCTACTGTATCGTCACACCCATTACAATGTGTCTGCGACACCTGGAAGAAAGAGAAGACATATGGACGCACTTCATCTTTGCCACGGTAGACAATGTTACACGTTGTAAGCCCTGTGGCAAAGGTGAAGTAAAATACAACCAACTTGGAGCGCCATCTGCAGGCTAATCATCAGGACATCTACGCAACAGTAAGTAGGCCTACACTAATATTCCCAAATGACTCATACTGTGCTGAATTACTGTTACTATTAAAGACCGTAGAGCAAGAGCAAGACTGCTTACTCAACCACTACTTCTGTTGCATACTATGAGCGAGCTACAGTGCACTTTAATCAATGTCCTCTGCACACTGTTCAGCTATTAATTGTACAACTTGACAACACACAATGGAGGACAGGTATGTGAGATGTATATCCGTCCTGGATTTATAAGACGAGTTGGTATATTTAGACGGGACAGAGGCCAAGACGCCAGTTATGAACACTCAGTGTAGTTACACAAAATATAGAGTAAAACTAATTCCTTCATATGATCATTTTAGTCATATATTATTCAACATTTGAAAATGATAATTAATTCCAGCTTAAATAATAACACAGTAAAGTTACTGTAAAATTGACTTATTTAAATATTCATGGAGTGCAGCTCTTGTGGATTTAGTTTCTGAGATGTTCTGCAGTAACCCTAATAAAAGTGGTTTCAAGACATCTTCAAAGATGCGTTATATTTTATGTTTTAGTCGACAGAATTTACTGTATTTTCGTCGACTAAAATGTTGAGGAATTTAGTTGACTAAAAGTAAATTAATTTAGATGACTAAAATATGACCAAAACTAAAATACATTTTCGTCATGGCGGACAACAGATAAAACAATGACGGACAGCGGTTGGGGTATCCGGCAGCGCCGGATACTACAGCAAATGATAAGAGGGGTCACAAGGGTTTATTTATGCAGCCAATCAATGTCATTAACACAGTACAGACTTAATGCAAGGTCAATACAGCAGTGCCAACCTCATTTTTATTACGAAACGATCAGAGAGTGGCACATCCATAGAGTATAAATATGTAGATGGGACACGCTTCATTGAGCTGCTATCCTATGGCGAGGCTTAGGGCATTCTGTGGTTATAGAAGCCACGAAACTGAAACAAAGGAAGCCTGTCCATTGTCTGATAAGGTGTACAATGTCTGTACCACAAAGCTCATGAACAACAAGATTGTTGTTATTATTGCATGTGGGCCAAATTACTTATATTAATAGTAAAGCACAGCGTGCACGCATGATGTTAAAAGGAATGCTCAGGGAGTTTGTATGCGGGGGAACATTGGACACGACAAGTATGCTGCTTGCTGCTGGGAAATTAGCATAGCTTGTCGATTTTGACTTAAAATGTTAAGTGTGGAATTTAATGACTACGTGTCTATGGATGTTCTCATTCATCCAGGTCTTTGTAATCTCTGGGTATTCAAAATTGAGGCACTTTCTTCTTCTTAACGCTCTCCTAATTCTGTATCGGACTCTATTTGAACCACATATAAATTATTGCAATGTCGTATGGTGTAACACGTATCCTAGTTATCTTAAAAAACTGGAGATCCTTCAGAAGAAAGTCGTACGTGTTATATCATGGGCAAACTTTAATGCTCCCTCAAATCCTCTTTTTTATGGGTACAATCTTCTGAAGCTTACGGAGTGCAACATATTCCACAGTGCTTGTATTATGTATAACGTAGTATATGGATTAAATTCTAGACTCTGCCAGCTCATTTCAGTGACCACTACTTCTTATAGATATAACATAGAAGTAAACCTTTATTAAGAGATAGGGATGTCCGATAATGGCTTTTTTGCCGATATCCCGATATTGTCCAACTCTTAATTACCGATACAGATATCAACAGATACTGATATATACAGTCGTGGAATTAACACATTATTATGCCTAATTTGGACAACCAGGTATGGTGAAGAAAAGGTCCTTTTTAAAAAAAATAATAAAATAAAATAAGATAAATAAATTAAAAACATATTCTTGAATAAAAAAGAAAGCAATATAAAAACAGTAAAGGGGGGAGTGAGGTTTTTTGGGTTGGTGCACTAATTGTAAGTGTATCTTGTGTTTTTATGTTGATTTAATTTTTTTTTTTTTTAAATAAATAAAATAAAAACGATACCGATAAAAAAAAAAAAACGATACCGATAATTTCCGATATTACATTTTAAAGCAGGCCGTTATTATCGGACATCTCTATTAAGAGGGGAAAATCGTCATCTAAAGTGTACAAGCTTTAGTATAGCCTGTAGATGATCTGGAGTGAGATTGATAGCTCTATAAAAGAATCACATTTTAAACATTTTTAAAAAGAGTTTTAAGCTAAATTTATTGCGACGTTATGCTTAGTACTTTTAACACACCCCTTATGGTTGAGGAATTCACATTAGTCGCATAATTTTGGTCTTCACCTCTGCATGTATGATGAGATTATCGCAGATCTTCAAGATGCAACCTTTTAATCAAATTTGAATAATAGGATATCGAGACTGATTTGGTGGATTTAAAGATTCCTTTTTTATTCATAAATGACATTGTAAATGGGTATTTGGTGGGTAGATTTTGAAATGTATTGTATTGTATTTTCTATATTATATGATGATGTATATTTTAACTGTGGGTCCCTGTCCATAAGCTGTGTGCTTTTAGAGATGACCTTTTTGCAGAACGGACTCTGATATTAACAAAAGAAACAATAATGAAATACAAAACTATGTCTGTCTGTAAATAAATAAACTCAGTTGATCGCAACTGGACTGCTTGGTTTGTCCTAGAAGACGTTTCGCCTCTCATCAGAGTAGACTTCATCAGTTCATGCTCATAGACTTAGATTGATCAGATCTAGTCTTATACTTAGATTGATCACATCTAGTCTCGCGGCTGGTGCCAAACCCCAAATATTTATACTCCAAAAACCAGGAGGGTGTGCCTGGGCAAGGATGGTTTCACCCTATCGTATTGAGAAAAACAACTGTTTTAATGTAAACAAACAATCTTAACTGTTAAGCCAACGACAGTCGAAGTGTAAATTCCCCTGGTTAGCATTGAGGTATTGTGTGGCAGAACGATCACTGTGAAAATAGTCGAAATCCCCCACGTAAGCATTCCATTCAGTTGTAAACAAATGGCACAAATGGCATTCTGGTCACCTTCTGTGAGCAGAATGTTTCTATCTCCTGTTATTTGTTGGACGCTAAACTGCAGAGTCTTTTAGGAATGATTGAAAGGACAGTGTTGTATGTGGGATACAGGTGCTGTCGCAGACCACCACCTCTGTTTAGGGATAGTTTTTCAACCTTTGCATAGATGGCTTCCCTCACTCTCCTTTCGTACCATCTGTCCTCCCTGTCCAGAATGTGTACATGTTTGTTGTCAAAGGAGTGCTGTTTCTCCCTGAGGTGCAGATAGACATCTGAGCCTTGGCCTGAAGAGTTTGCCCGTCTATGCTGTGCCATGTATCGGCTTAGTGGTGGTTTGGTTTCCCCAATATATGAATCAGTGCATTCATGATTACACTGGATAGCATTCACCAGATCGGTTTTGTGGGTGTGGGGTGTCCGGTCTTGACGATGCACCAGTCTCTGTCTCAGGGTGTTGTCTGGTTTGAAGTGTACTGGAATGTTGTGTTGGTTAAAAATTCTTCTGAGTTTCTCACATAGACCTGATACATTTGAAATGACAATATTTTTGCGTCTGTCACCTTTTCCCTCCTCATCCACTCTGTTCTTGTTTTTTCTGGAACTGGATGCACTTTTCACAAACGACCGGCTGGGGTAACCACAGATTTTGAGGGCGTTCCTCAAATGCCTATGCTCTTTGTCTTTGGCCCGTGGGCTGGTAGGAACATTATCAGTACTGCGTTGTAGGGTTCAGATAAAGCCCAGTTTGTGTTCCAGTGGGTGGTGTGAGTCAAAAAGCAGGTATTGATCGGTGTGTGTGGGTTTTTGGTAAACCACAACATGGAGGCCCCTGTTTTCTCCAATGTGGACATCACGGTCCAAAAAAGACTAGATCTGACCAATCTAAGAGTAAGACTAGATATGACCAAAGTCTTTGAGCATGAACTGATGAAGCCTACTCAGATGAGAAGCGAAACATCTTCTAAGACAAACCAAATAGTCCAGTTGTGATCAATTGAATGCCCTGGGATTGAGGACTATGTGTTTTAAGCATCATGTACTGTAGTTCGCTTAACATGAAGAGTGACACTTACGTATTCCTGAGTGAAATCAATAAGGTTTTGCAGGTCGATGTCGTCACGGTACGCCCGGACGTTGTTGTTAATGAACAAGTTGAGCTGGTCTTTGATCCAGTCCTTGAAGACGAAGGCTAGGATTCCCGTGGTCAACTCCAGGAAGAAGATGATTCCCAGAAATACGGAAAACTGCGGTAATTAGCAGAACATTTTAATTGTATCATTATGTCCATGTTTGTCATTACCAATTGAATGGAGTGCCACGTACAAATTTGAGCAGGAAAGTGTTTTCCCGCAGGGCTCCGATGCATCCTGCAAAACCCAGAATGAACATAACTCCCCCCACCACCATGAAGAGCCACACCGGGTCCAGACCCCCGAGGTCAGTAATGGACGAAATGTTGGACAGAACCCCCTAGGAGACACAAAGACAAAGTAACTTAACAAAAATCTTACATTTATTCTTTCTTCCTATTACACAATTTATTTAACAAACACATTTTATTAAATTATTATTACATAATATTAAAATCATTTAAAATAAACAACAAATATACAATACAACAACGATACAAATGTTGACCATTATATGTTTTACTATTTTACATTCTAGCATATATTTACGGTTTAAACAAAAGTTTATCAATAATGTTTAGTAACTACAGAAAAGAAAGTCAGTGATGTAAAATGTTTTCTGTGTAAAGCTTGTTCAGTTTATTTTGTAGGTACACTACCGTTCAAAAGTTTGGGGTCACATTGAAATGTCCTTATTTTTGAAGAAAAAGCACTGTACTTTTCATTGAAGATACCTTTAAACTAGTCTTAACTTTAAAGAAATACACTTTATACATTGCTAATGTAGAAAATTACTATTCTAGCTGCAAATGTCTGGTTGTTGGTGCAATATCTACATAGGTGTATAGAGGCCCATTTCCAACAACTATCACTCCAGTGTTCTAATGGTACAATGTGTTTGCTCATTGGCTCAGAAGGCTAATTGATGATTAGAAAACCCTTGTGCAATCATGTTCACACATCTGAAAACAGTTTAGCTCGTTACAGAAGCTACAAAACTGACCTTCCTTTGAGCAGATTGAGTTTCTGGAGCATCACATTTGTGGGGTCAATTAAACGCTCAAAATGGCCAGAAAAAGAGAACTTTCATCTTAAACTCGACAGTTTATTCTTGTTCTTAGAAATGAAGGCTATTCCACAAAATTGTTTGGGTGACCCCAAACTTTTGAACGGTAGTGTATTTTGCAACTTTGTTCTTTTTTTTTGCTAATATTGATATTTTTTTAATCAATGTGTCCCCGACTTAAACAAGTTGAAAAACTTATTCGGGTGTTACCATTTAGTGGTCAATTGTACGGAATATGTACTGAACTGTACAATCTACTAATAAAAGTTTCAATCAATCAATCCATGTGGTGGCCCATCAGTCCTGTCATATTTGTGTTTGTTTTTTTAAACAATTTTCATTGTACTTTTAGGGTGCAATGAACATGACGATCGAAATACATGATAATAATCTTTTTTTTTTTTTTTTTTATCTTTGCATGGTTTGCTGTGTTTGTATTTGTTTTTGTTACAGTAGCTTATTTTGTTGAAAATGTTGAGAATTGTTCGCAATCCTACCTAACGATTTTAAATTTGACCATTTCCGCTAAAGCTACAGACTTTTTAATGATTCTTATGACATAATATAATTGTTCACATTTTGATACTCAGGTGCCAGCAACTCATACAGGAGTTTGTAAAAATTAATACAAATAATATTTCAATTCAGGTGGTCCATGAAAAAGTCTCTTACTGCTGTTGCTGCTTCACTCACAAGACCAGCTGAGCTCATCAATCTATCTCTGATTAGTTTAAAAAGTGCAACATTTTACATTTCAATGTTATTATTAATTTACCGTGTTTTCTGGATTGTAGGGCGCACCAGATTATAAGGCGTACTGCCGATGAGCGGGTCTATTCAGGTATATTTTCATACAAAAGGCGCATTAAAGTGGTCATATTATGATTTTTTTCTAAATTAAAAACACTTCCTTGTGGTCTACATAACATTTAATGGTAGTTCCTTAGTCAAAATGATGCATAGATTATGTTTTACAGATTATCTTCAAGTCGCTTTCTGACCGCCGCTTCAGGATGCGCCGTTTGTGGGCGGTCTTATTTACGTGGCTCACCTTCGACAGAGTCTTCTCCCCGTCATTTTTGTTGTAGCGTGCAAGGACGGGAGTGGAAGAAGTGTCAAAAGATGGAGCTAACTGTTTTAATGACATTCAGACTTTACTTAAATCAACAACGGAGCAGCATCTCCTCATCTGTGGCTCACTAGTGCAACAACAACACTAGAAATGCGTCCCGTGAAAAAAACGGAACTCTCTAATAACTAAAGTTTTGTGGGTGAATAATGTAAACTCACTACACTGGTAGTTTTTAGCGCTTCATTAGCGAGATATAAGTTAGAACTTTACGCTACATTATATTAGAAATGGCAACAGTAGAGGGTTGAATGCGATATAACAAGAAGATAGTGAAAAATAACCTTATCGATTACGGCATTGGCACGGACAACAGTGGCGGATGTTCGCAAATTTTCAGGACTTATGCAGATCTCAAATACACATCAGCAGGTACCAGAAGGTAAGAACATTTGTTTTTGCATGATATTGCGAAACAAAACGCCAGATAATATGTCTGCTAATGGGTGCCATTTTGCGGTCAATATACACACACCATAGTAATACTTGGATCTCTGACTACGGTAGTCGTAACGGGCCGACAGTCCATCAAGCGGTGCGTCTTCAAAGTCATACTAAAACATTTTGACAGTTTTTTGAGTGCAGTGTGTAATGTTCTTTATTTTCAATGGAACATTTAAAGTTTTGGTGTTGTTTACTGGCGTCATATTGCAGTCCACACATATCTCTTATGTGTGACTGCCATCTACTTGTCACATTTATAATTTCACCATCTAACAAATAAAATAGATTTGTGGTCAATAAGTACAACCAGAATTATTCCATACATTAGGCGCACTGGGTTATAATGCGCAGTGTCGATTTTTGCAAAATGAAAGGATTTTAAGTGTGCCTTATAGTCCGAAAAAGACGGTAAACTTGAAGAACCAGTCATGTATGTGCAATAATGGAATTTTGCAGCACAAGTAAAGTACAAGTTCACTTGCAATTCCTTCTTCACTTTAAAAGGGCACTTTTGAGACTTGAGACAGTTCAAGTTTAAAAACTGTCCAATTTAGAAGTTTGCATTTATAACATGTTTATGATGAGGAGTAATAGTAAAGTACATTTTATTTTATAACAGAGTTTCATCATTTTAGTGATTATTTGATTTAGAACACTATGAATAGAAGTCGAAACAATTGTGGAACTTGATCCCCACCTGGTCACAGCAGATATTGACGGTTTTATTGTGGCTAACCTACAGCACACCTGTGCAATCATCATGCTGTTGAATCAGCATCTTGACGTGCCACAACACAGATTTAGTATTTGGGAGAAATAGACATTTTGTGTTTGTATAAACAAAATAAGATCAGATTTCATGAAAAATGGGAGCAAGAACTAAAGTGTATAATCAAATAAAGTCGGACTCACCTTCTCACTCCATGCCCACAGTCCAATGCCAACCAAGGCCATGCCGAGCAACTGCAAAATAAGGGAACATTGTTTTTATTCTCAAAAAGATACGATACACATTTCCCCGGAAAATTTTTTTTTTTAATAAGACTGATTTTTAATGTAGAAAATTATTTTTTATATTTGACCTTTTTTTCTTTTTTAAATAAACCTTTAGTCAAAATACCGTAATTTCCGGACTATAAGCCGCTACTTTTTCCCCTCGTTCTGGTCCCTGCGGCTTATACAACAGTGCGGCTTATTTACGGCCTGTTCTCCTCCGACACCGACGAAGAGGATTTCGGTGGTTTTAGTACGCAGGAGGAAGACGATGACACAATGATTAAAGACTGATTTTTCATGTACCGGTAGGCTGGTTATTTTGATAACGTACAGGCGAGCACTTTGTATTACTTTGCACCGTTGTATTATTTGTACTCTGCACGAATGCTGTTCGCCATGTCAAAGATGTGAAAGTTTGATTGAATGATTGAAAGATTTATTGTCAATCAATGGGACGCTTTGCGTTCCCAAACAGTCATCTCTGTCCCGACAATCCCCTCCGTGGTAGCAGGAACCCCTATATACTACGCTAATTACACATCAAAACCCTGCGGCTTATAGTCGGGTGCGGCTTATATATGGAGCAATCTGTATTTTCCCCTAAATTTAGCTGGTGCGGCTTATAGTCAGGTGCGGCTTATAGTCCGGAAATTACGGTATACCTGTCCCTTGAACTTGTGAATGTAAGGACTCTTGAAAAAATATGATTTATAAACTCTTCAAATATGAATAAATGGGAACTAACCTGGAAGCATTTACTGACATATATTGAATCATAACTTATAGACATTTTAAAAAATTGTCGTATTTTTTTTGTAGTTGTATTCCTTTTTTATTATTGTTATTGTTTGTTTTATTGTCCCCACACTACTATTGCTTTTTTGTGTCACTTTTAATATGGTTTTGTCACGGTTTACTTGCTTTTTTTTGTGACTTTTTTTTTTTTTTTTACATCTGTAAATGTAAACGAAAATGTGACTTTTTTCTTCTTTTTAAATTGTGTGAACGGTGGAGAGGTCCCTGGGAGGTGATCAAGAGATCACTTCCTGAGGATCCTTGATGCCGAGGAATATTCATACATCTTGCTATCTGGATCGTCTGCTGATCCAGAGCCAGTGCAGGATAGATGGATATATACAATATCTGGGTACTTTTTCCTAATAATGTCTATACTGTAATCCTTGAGTTGTTAAAGCCCAAGTGCACCTCTCTCCTCAAGCGTGCATGTATGAAGGGTCTGAATGAGCTAAGTATGATTGTAAATGTGATTTTAACTGTAAAATTCTATAAAACATATTTGCTAAAATATATATATATATATATATATATATATATATATATATATATATATATATTTTTTTTTTTTTTTTTTTAAACTGTCCCTTAAAACAGTGGTCCCCAACCTTTTTATAGAATAGAAAGTACTTTATTGATCCCTGGGGGAAATTCAGCACCACAGTTTGCTCACAATAGACAATAAACACTTAGGTTGTCTCTGTATTGGTTTTTATTCATTTGTTCTTTGTTTTTATTCAGTCATTGGTGTAGCATAATATTGTTTTTAATATTGTTTTTAATCATGGCTGTGCAGCACTTTGGAAACATTCTTGTTGTGTAAATGTGCTATATAAATAAAGTGGATTGGATTGGTATTTTTACATGTGAATAATATAAATACAGTCTACTATACAGCATTATTCACATGTGAATAATATAAATACAGTCTATTGTACATTTAAGTACAGTCAAAAAGGAACATACATTTTGCACCACGGACCGGTTTAATGTAGGTATTATTTTCAGGGACCGGCTTCCCACTTGTGAAAAATACAACTCACTATAATGCTGAATTAGTGGGAGCCCTGGGCTTGTTTCTTTGCAATGAAATGCTGATGGAAATCAGCCTTATTTGGCTACAATCTGTCACATTTATATTTGATATGTTCATTAATGTGCATTGTATCATGTCACAAAGTTATACCAAAATGGCAACTTCCTATGAGGAGTTTTATTGTACATCTATAAACAAGCTCATTGGTGTGTCTAGTGGTGTCAAACTGATCTGTCTCTCCACGTCATTTTATATGGCCCGCAAAAGCCTGGAAATAATATGTGTCAATAAAATACCTCATATTTTCTTTCTTTACTATCTTATTTTCTTACTGAAGGCATTAGGGATTTTTCTAGTTTGACAGGGGGAAAAAATAGTGTCCAATATTGCAACAAATATTGGACACTATTTTTTTTCCCTGTCAAACTAGAAAAAAAAGAAATATTCCATCTATCCATTTTCTACCGCTTATCCCTTTCGGGGTCGCAGGGGGTGCCTATCTCAGCTGCAATCTGGCGGAAGGTGGGGTACACCCTATTATATTATCTAACTTTGTTGGTCAAAACCCAAATAAATACTTAAATATCTGCTTAACTTATGGTGTACACTATAAAAATGACCAATAGATTTTACTGTAAAATTTAGGGAGTTTTTTACAGCATATTACTAGGAGTTGAAAAAAAACCGATCAATGTTTGTTATTTTTTATAGTAAAATTCTGTCGACTGAGCTGTCAGTTTTGTTTTGTTTTAAATCCACGGTTGATGATTTTATGGTACCACATTTTATTATGGTAAAAAACTGGCATCTGAGTTGCCAAAATTAAATCAAACAGCGGTACTGGATTTCTATCTACAGTAATATGTTGTAAAAATTAGGGATGTCCGATCATATCGGACTACCGATATTATCGGCCGATAAATGCTTTAAAATGTAATATCGGAAATTATCGGTATCTGTTTCAAAAAGTAAAATGTATGACTTTTTAAACTGCCGCTGTGTACACGGACGTAGGGAGAGCGGCAATAAACCTTGAAGGCACTGCCTTTGTGTGCCGGCCCAGTCACATAATATCTACGGCTTTTGACACACTCACAAGTGAATGCAAATCATACTTGGTCAACAGCCATACAGGTCACACTGAGGGTTGCCGTATAAACAACTTTAACACGGTTACAAATATGCGCCACACTGTGAACCCACACCAAACAAGAATAACAAACACATTTTGGGAGAACATCCGCACTGTAACACAACATAAACACAACAGAACAAATACCCAGAACCCCTTGCAGAACTAACTCTTCCGGCACGCTACAATATACACCCCCCGCTATCCCAACCCCCCCCTCTCAACCCCGCCCACCTCAACCTCCTAATGCTCTCTCAGGGAGAGCATGTCCCAAATTCCAAGCTGCTGTTTTGAGGTACCGGTATGTTAAAAAAAAACAATGCACTTTGTGACTTCAATAATAAATATGGCAGTGCCATGTTGGCACATTTTTCCATAACTTGAGTTGAAGTTGTTCTCTTATTTGGAAAACCTTGTTACATTGTTTAATGCATCCAGCGGGGCATCACAACAAAATTAGGCATAATAATGTGTTAATTCCACAACTGAATATATCGGTATTGGTAATTAAGAGTTGGACAATATCGGAATATCGGATATCGGCAAAAAAGCCATTATCGGACATCTCTAGTAAAAATAATAATAAAATAACACCATATATTTTACAGTAAAAGTCTGGCAACTAAGCTGCCAGACTGTAAAAAACAGTGGTCAAATCCCCAGATTTGTGTTACTCTTTACGTACATTTTTTTTTTAAATATTCAAAGTCATACGCAAATTCATTAATTGTTTACGGTTACAAGCGGCCCTCTATTGGCAGCCATGACTGCGGTGTGGCCCTCAATGAAAACAAGTTTGACACCCCTGGTCTAGTGGGACAGGCCAAAATTAAGTCGGAGAAAATGCAGTCCTTTATAAATTAGTTAATGTTTCTCTCCGGCCCGGTAGCAAATGCGTCACGGACCGGTGGTTGGAGACCACTGCCTTAAATTGTTTTTATTTTCCCTATAATTTTTCCACCCCAACTTTTTTCCCATAATATTAACCCTTGTGTGGTGTTCGGGTCTGTGGGAACTGTTTTCATTTTTTATTAAAAGAAAAATGATACAATTAATACATTTTTCAAACTGAGACTCACTGACTTTGGCTCATTTTCTGTGAAGAACATATATCAGAATACATATTTAATGACCACACACCATACACCCCCCTACACATTTCTATTACATATAAGATACATACATACATACAAGATGGCGGCGCATTGCTATGCGGCAGCTTGAAAACGCTGTTAGGAGTGTAGAGCGATTTGGCAAAAAACACCCGTCATTTCTGTCAATTTCATGACTGGCTCAAAGCGTGAACACTCTGTGATCACATACGACCGACAGACAATTCTGGATGTGGATGGATCGGGTCGTTATAGACTGAAAGATGCATGTCGCTACCATGGGAATACTATGCGGGCTACATCGAGCGGCCTTTGTAGCAGCGGAGTCAAGTACTAGCGGTGACCGCCAATGGAGACGACGTAAGCGGTGTGAGCGGAAGCAGAAGCGGGGATGCCGAGCGGGGCTAACAACAAAGGGAAAAGCTAACCAAAGAAGCGTGGAGTCTCCGGGTAAGAAGCCATTTAAACTAGAACTAGCCGGCGCCAGGCTGGATAATCCCTGCACACATAGCAATTCTCTTAGAATAAAACACAACTCACATAATGTTTTTTCTTTTGTGACCGTGTCAGAGGCAGACATGCAATCTACTGTGGTGGCTAACTATGATGCGTTCAGTTCATCGCAACATCTAGCAAACAATCGGACAATTCCCATCGTATCAATTCCTAGATATGGTCGAAACTATTTAAAGTGCACTACGCATAATAAACGCAACATTATTAATATTGCTACTTCGGATAATTTCAACAAACAATCCTCAAAACAGCCCACTACCTATAATATGGGCTTTTTAAACATAAGATCATTATCTTCCAAAACGTTATTAGTTAATAAAGTCATTAGAGACAACAAACTTGACGTCGTTGGTCTCGCCGAGACCTGGCTCAAACCAGACGATTTTTTTGCGCTAAATGAGGCATCTCCTCCTAACTATACCAATGCACATGTTGCCCGACCTCTTAAAAGGGGAGGGGGTGTCGCACTAATATACAATGAAAACTATAATTTTACACCTAACCTAAATAATAAATATAACTCGTTTGAGGTGCTCACTTTGAGGTTTTTCACACCGCTGCCTCTCCACTTGGCTGTTATCTACCGCCCCCCAGGGCCCTATTCGGACTTCATCAGTGAATTCTCAGAGTTTGTTGCTGATCTAGTGACGCACGCCGACAATATAATCATAATGGGGGACTTTAATATCCATATGAATACCCCATCGGACCCTCCATGCGTGGCGCTCCAGACTATAATTGATAGCTGTGGTCTTACACAAATAATAAATGAACCCACGCATCGCAACGGTAATACGATAGATCTAGTGCTTGTCAGGGGTGTCACCACCTCTAAAGTTACGATACTCCCGTACACTAAAGTAATGTCCGATCATTACCTTATAAAATTCGAAGTTCTGACTCATTGTCAACAAACTAATAATAATAATAATAACTATTATAGCAGCCGCAACATTAATGCTGCCACAACGACGACTCTTACTGACCTACTGCCTTCGGTAATGGCACCATTCCCAAATTATGTGGTCTCTATTGATAACCTCACTAACAACTTTAACGACGCCCTGCGCGACACCATTGATAGTGTAGCACCGCTAAAGCTAAAAAGGGCCCCTAAAAGGCGTACCCCATGGTTTACAGAAGAAACTAAAGCCCAGAAATTATCATGTAGAAAGCTGGAACGGAAATGGCGTGCGACTAAACTTGAGATTTTCCATCAAGCATGGTGTGATAGTTTAATAACTTATAAACGCATGCTTACCTCAGCTAAAGCTAAATATTACTCAAATCTCATCCACCTCAACAAAAATGATCCTAATTTGTTGTTTAGTACAGTAGCATCGCTAACCCAACAAGGGACTCCTCTCATTACCTCCACCCACTCAGCAGATGACTTTATGAATTTCTTTAATAAGAAAATTGAAGTCATTAGAAAAGAGATTAAAGACAATGCATCTCAGCTACAACTGGGTTCTATTAACACAAATACGACTGTATATATGACGGATACCGCCCTCCAAAATAGTTTCTCTCTCTTTGATGAAATAACATTAGAGGAATTGTCAAAATGTGTAAATGGGACAAAACAAACAACATGTTTACTTGACCCAATTCCTGGGAAACTTATCAAGGAGCTTTTTGTATTATTAGGTCCATCAGTGTTAAATATTATAAACTTATCACTTTCCTCTGGCACTGTTCCCCTAGCATTCAAAAAAGCGGTTATTCATCCTCTACTCAAAAGACCTAACCTCGATCCTGATCTCTTGGTAAACTACCACCTTCCGTTTATCTCGAAAATACTCGAAAAAATTGTCGCACAGCAGCTAAATGAACACTTAGCGTCTAACAATCTCTGTGAACCTTTTCAATCCGGTTTCAGGGCAAATCACTCTACGGAGACAGCCCTCGCAAAAATGTCTAATGATCTATTGCTAACGATGGATTCTGATGCTTCATCTATGTTGCTGCTTCTTGATCTTAGCGCCGCTTTCGATACTGTTGATCATAATATTTTATTAGAGCGTATCAAAACGTGTATTGGGATGACAGACTTAGCCTTGTCTTGGTTTAACTCTTATCTTACTGACAGGATGCAGTGTGTCTCCCGTAACAATGTGACCTCGGACTATGTTAAGGTAACGTGCAGAGTTCCCCAGGGTTCGGTTCTTGGCCCTGCACTCTTTAGTATTTACATGCTGCCGCTAGGTGACTTCATACGCAAATACGGTGTTAGCTTTCACTGTTATGCGGATGACACTCAACTCTACATGCCCCTAAAGCTGACCAACACGCCGGATTGTAGTCAGCTGGAGGCGTGTCTTAATGAAATTCAACAATGGATGTCCGCTAACTTTTTGCAACTCAACGCTAAGAAAACAGAAATGCTGATTATCGGTCCTGCTCAACACCGACATCTATTTAATAATACCACCTTAACATTTGACAACCAAACAATTAAACAAGGCGACTCGGTAAAGAATCTGGGTATTATCTTCGACCCAACTCTCTCGTTTGAGTCACACATTAAGAGTGTTACTAAAACGGCCTTCTTTCATCTCCGTAATATCGCTAAAATTCGTTCCATTTTGTCCACAAGCGATGCTGAGATCATTATCCATGCGTTCGTTACATCTCGTCTCGATTACTGTAACGTTTTATTTTCGGGCCTCCCTATGTCTAGCATTAAAAGATTACAGATGGTACAAAATGCGGCTGCTAGACTTTTGACAAAAACAAGAAAGTTTGATCATATTACGCCTATACTGGCTCACTTGCACTGGCTTCCTGTGCACCTAACATGCGACTTTAAGGTTTTACTACTTACGTATAAAATACTACACGGTCAAGCTCCTGCCTATCTTGCCGATTGTATTGTACCATATGTCCCGGCAAGAAATCTGCGTTCAAAGAACTCCGGCTTATTAGTGATTCCCAGAGCCCAAAAAAAGTCTGCGGGCTATAGAGCGTTTTCTATTCGGGCTCCAATACTATGGAATGCCCTCCCGGTAAAAGTTAGAGATGCTACCTCAGTAGAAGCATTTAAGTCTCATCTTAAAACTCATTTGTATACTCTAGCCTTTAAATAGACTCCCTTTTTAGACCAGTTGATCTGCCGTTTCTTTTCTTTTCTACTCTGCTCCCAACCCGGGGTGGACCGCTAGCCTGTCCATCGGATGGGGACATCTCTACGCTGCTGACCCGTCTCAGCTCGGGATGGTTCCTGCTGGCCCCACTATGGACTGGACTTTCGCTGATGTGTTGGACTTTCACAATATTATGTCAGACCCACTCGACATCCATTGCTTTCGGTCTCCCCTAGAGGGGGGGGGGGGTTACCCACATATGCGGTCCTCTCCAAGGTTTCTCATAGTCATTCACATTGACGTCCCACTGGGGTGAGTTTTCCTTGCCCGTATGTGGGCTCTGTACCGAGGATGTCGTTGTGGCTTGTACAGCCCTTTGAGACACTTGTGATTTAGGGCTATATAAATAAACATTGATTGATTGATTGATTGAAGATGTCCGGGTCCACTGGACCGGGGGCTAATAGAAGTGTGAAAATTGATGTTCTGTGTACCGCACGCACGCACGCACGCACGCACGCACGCACGCACGCACGCACGCACGCACACGCACACGCACACGCACACGCACACGCACACACACACACACACACACACACACACACACACACACACACACACACACACACAGCAGGCCTAGACAGGAGGACAGAGTGTAGGTACACAGAACATCAGAGGGTCAAATGTGCGAGAAAACGAGAGCAGACAGTGTTGACAAACAATGTTGCAACCTTGTGATGCAGAAACTGGCAACGTTCATATTGTTGTTACTCATCCAGCGTTTGTGGGTCTGATGGACCCGTTGCATTTTGTGGCTTTTAATGCCTCACAATCAAACACTTTTATTTTAAAATACTGAACAGATGTTTATTGGGATAAGGTAAACATATCCCTATAAACAGAGACGGACCCATTGGACCCATTGCATTTTGTGGCTTTTAATGCCTCACAATCAAACACTTGTACAAACCCCGTTTCCGTATGAGTTGGGAAATTGTGTTAGATGTAAACATAAACGGAATACAATGATTTGCAAATCATTTTCAACCCATATTCAGTTGAATATGTTACAAAGACAACATATTTGATGTTCAAACTGATAAAACAATTTTTTTTGCAAATAATCATTAACTTTAGAATTGAATTTGATGCCAGCAACACGTGACAAAGAAGTTGGGAAAGGTGGCAATAAATACCGATAAAGTTGAGAAATGCTCATCAAACACTTATTTGGAACATTACACAGGTGAACAGGCAAATTGGGAACAGGTGGGTGCCATGATTGGGTATAAAAGTAGATTCCATGATATGCTCAGTCATTCACAAACAAGGATGGGGCGAGGGTCATCACTTTGTCAACAAATGCATGAGCAAATTGTTGAACAGTTTAAGAAAAACCTTTCTCAACCAGCTATTGCAAGGAATTTAGGGATTTCACCATCTACAGTCTGTAATATCATCAAAGGGTTCAGAGAATCTGGAAAAATCACTGCACATAAGCAGCTAAGCCAGTGACCTTCGATCCCTCAGGCTGTACTGCATCAACAAGCGACATCGGTGTGTAAAGGATATCACCACATGGGCTCAGGAACACTTCAGAAACCCACTGTCAGTAACTACAGTTGGTCGCTACATCTGTAAGTGCAAGTTAAAACTCTCCTATGCAAGGCGAAAACCGTTTATCAACAACACCCAGAAACGCCGTCGGCTTCGCTGGGCCTGAGCTCATCTAAGATGGACTGATACAAAGTGGAAAAGTGTTCTGTGGTCTGACGAGTCCACATTTCAAATTGTTTTTGGAAACTGTGGACGTCGTGTCCTTCGGACCAAAGAGGAAAAGAACCATCCGGATTGTTATAGGCGCAAAGTTGAAAAGCCACTATCTGTGATGGTATGGGGGTGTATTAGTAGTGCCCAAGACATGGGTAACTTACACATCTGTGAAGGCGCCATTAATGCTGAAAGGTACATACAGGTTTTGGAGCAACATATGTTGCCATCCAAGCAACGTTACCATGGACGCCCCTGCTTATTTTAGCAAGACAATGCCAAGCCACTTGTTACATCAACGTGGCTTCATAGTAAAAGAGTGCAGGTACTAGACTGGCCTGCCTGTAGTCAAGACCTGTCTCCCATTGAAAATGTGTGGCGCATCATGAAGCCTAAAATACCATAACAGAGACCCCCAGACTGTTGAACAACTTAAGCTGTACATCAAGCAAGAATGGGAAAGAAGTCCACCTGAGAAGCTTCAAAAATGTGTCTCCTCAGTTCCCAAACGTTTACTGAGTGTTGTTAAAAGGAAAGGCCATGTAACACAGTGGTGAACATGCCCTTTCCCAACTACTTTGGCACGTGTTGCAGCCATGAAATTCTAAGTTAAATATTATTTGCAAAAAAAAATAAAGTTTATGAGTTTGAACATCAAATATGTTGTCTTTGTAGTGCATTCAATTGAATATGAGTTGAAAAGGATTTTCAAATCATTGTATTCCGTTTATATTTACATCTAACACAATTTACCAACTCATATGGAAACGGGTTTGTATGTTAAAATACTGAACAGGTGTTTATTGGGATAAGGTAAACATATGTTCAGTATTTTAACATAAAAGTGTTTGATTGTGAGGCATTAAAAGCCACAAAATTCAACGGGTCCATCAGACCGACAAACCCTGGCTAAGTAAGAACAATATGAACATTACACAAGGGTTAAAGTAACATTATCATGTGTACTATACGAGAACATATAGAAAATTCACAAGTACATTGTGTTCAAAAGTAAAATACACTACATAAATATGCAACTTTATCACATAGAGGAAGAAAAGCGTGATTGTAATAATGCTGTAAAACTAATAGTCTATGACTCCTTTATTCTATTGTTTATGTTGCTGGCAAGGCTGACATTGAAGGGCACCAACAACAAACAAGAAGCCGATTAGCAGCTGCTAGCATCCCCAGCAGTAGGATTACAAGAGCTGGCATTACATTGGATTTAAATAACATTTAAAGGCGAATACGAACAAAATGTCCACCTTGTTCGAAGGCTTCCTTCCATCAATCTTACCCAGAAGAGGATGTTGAATCCAAAAATGAAGTATTTGATGCAGCAGCTGACTTCGTGGCCTTTGTATTGATTCCCCGACATGTTTAACAGGCATCATCGACTGGATATCATCCGTAAATGTAAGAATAAGATAACATGAATAATAGCGGCAAAAAAAACGGCCTTCCGTGCTAGTTTACGGGCTTTGTGGAGCAGGTAGGTTCATCATTGAATTTTTATAAAATCAACGATGTCCTTTCCTGCTAAATCAGCAGTGCTGATTTACATCATAATTGGGCTAGATTCTAAAGAGATGCGACATATGATGTCCGTTTGACGCTAAATAACGCGGAATATTCGCCACATCGTTTTTTTGTCTGATAATATTGCGACGAGCAGGTGGAGGCGGGACCAATGAGGCAAGTACCACGCACGATTGGCTAGGGAAGTATTTGACAGACAGCACGCTAAACCAATTCCACAAAAATGCCTCACTTCCGGGGCTGTAACACGTAATTTCCTTCTACTGTATCTGAGTTAGTGAACAAACCTCCTCTATATACGCACGTTATTCGTCCAGGAAGAGTCAATATACAACAGGCCCGCGTTCCACATCTGGCCCGCCAAAGCTTTTCATTTGGCCTGCCGAACATCACCTGAATAGGCTCGATGAAAGCATTAAAACTAGGGTTGATCGTGTATGCAGTACTCCCGCCAGCCCGCGGGGCAACAGCGACGGTTATGTGTCACAGACTCACAGCGACGCAGCGTAGGGTGAGTAGAAGAAGATTACTAAATTCAACCCTGGAAAACAAATGTAAATAAATTGCAAAAATCGGACTTTTAACGACGACTGGACAACAAAGAATGAATGTTCTACCCGAGCAAGTATTCGAGTCATTGTTTTCTGGCGGACCTTTTAAGCAACAGACACATCGATCCAGACAATCAGCTACAGTGTACGTTTCATCACAAAACTTGGTCAACCATTTGTAAGTAGATACAATATAGTTGTTGCATACATATATTTAGTTTGAGTTGTATTAAAATGTATGACTTTGCAATGTAGTTGTATTCCTGTGTTTTTTGTTTGAGAGTGACGATCAAAACTTGTTTAATACACGTAGTCCTAAATTTGACCAGTAGAGGGCGACAACGCTATTGTTAACTAGCTGCACACGCTGGATTGATTGATTGAAACTTTTATTAGTAGATTGCACAGTACAGTATATATTCCGTACAATTGACCACTGAATGATAACACCCGAATAAGTTTGTCAACTTGTTTAAGTCGGGGTCCACGTTAATCAATTCATGGAAATGAGTAGCGAGGGCAGAATAATGAATTCATTGACAGTGCAGTGTGAAAGCCGATGTGTTTATTTTGCAATTAGGTAAACACAGTCTCAAAGAAATATAAACTGCGGATGCACTTTCTGATGAAACATCCCCATTTTGATGTCCGGCCCCTGAGCCTTTGGGCTTTTGAAACTGCAGCCCTCTTTGTTATGTAGTTGAATAGCCTTGATATACAAACTCCATTTCCATATGAGTTGGTAAATTGTGTTAGATGTAAATATAAACGGAATACAATGATTTGCAAATCCTTTTCAACCCATATTCAATTGAATGCACTACAAAGACAACATATTTGATGTTCAAACTCATAAACTTTTTTTTTTTTTGCAAATAATATTTAACTTAGAATTTCATGGCTGCAACACGTGCCAAAGTAGTTGGGAAAGGGCATGTTCACCACTGTGTTACATGGCCTTTCCTTTTAACAGCACTCAATAAACGTTTGGGAACTGAGGAGACACATTTTTGAAGCTTCTCAGATGGAATTCTTTCCCATTCTTGCTTGATGTACAGCTTAAGTTGTTCAACAGTCCGGGGGTCTCTGTTGTACTATTTTAGGCTTCATAATGCGCCACACATTTTCAATGGGAGATAGGTCTGGACTACAGGCAGGCCAGTCTAGTACCCGCACTCTTTTACTATGAAGCCACGTTGATGTAACACGTGGCTTGGCATTGTCTTGCTGAAATAAGCAGGGGCGTCCATGGTAACGTTGCTTGGATGGCAACTTATGTTGCTCCAAAACCTGTATGTACCTTTCAGCATTAATGGCGCCTTCACAGATGTGTAAGTTACCCATGTCTTGGGCACTAATACACCCCCATACCATCACAGATGCTGTCTTTTCAACTTTGCGCCTATAACAATCCGGATGGTTCTTTTCCTCTTTGGTCCGAAGGACACGACGTCCACAGTTTCCAAAAACAATTTGAAATGTGGACTCGTCAGACCACAGAACCCTTTTCCACTTTGTATCGGTCCATATTAGATGAGCTCAGGCCCAGCGAAGCCGACGGCGTTTCTGGGTGTTGTTGATAAACTGTTTTCGCCTTGCATAGGAGAGTTCTAACTTGCACTTACAGATGTAGCGACCAACTGTAGTTACTGACAGTGGGTTTCTGAAGTGTTCCTGCTGCTTACGTGCAGTGATTTCTCCAGATTCTCTGAACCCTTTGATGATATTATGGACCGTAGAAGGTGAAATCCCTAAATTCCTTGCAATAGCTAGTTGAGAAAGGTTTTTCTTAAACTGTTCAACAATTTGCTCACGCATTTGTTGACAAAGTGGTGACCCTCGCCCCATCCTTGTTTGTGAATGACTGAGCATTTCATGGAATCTACTTTTATACCCAATCATGGCACCCACCTGTTCCCAATTTGCCTGTCCACCTGTGGGATGTTCCAAATAAGTGTTTAATGAGCATTCCTCAACTTTATCAGTATTTATTGCCACCTTTCCCAACTTCTTTGTCACGTGTTGCTGGCATCAAATTCTAAAGTTGATGATTATTTGCAAAAAAAAAAAAAAGTTTATCAATTTGAACATCAAATATGTTGTCTTTGTAGCATATTCAACTGAATATGGGTTGAAAATGATTTGCAAATCATTGTATTCCGTTTATATTTACATCTAACATAATTTCCCAACTCATATGGAAACGGGGTTTGTACAATAATACAAATTATGAAAAACTATTTTACCAAATAACATATTTACCGTTATTTTGGATTTTTACAAACATTGCATCCTTAAAAGAATTTTACAAAATTCATTTCTTTCAGAGTTGAAAACTTATGAAATGGGTAATTTTTTTTTTGCCAAACATATCAAAAATAAAATAAATGAATACATTAATTCATAGATTTGAATGCAGATGTATTGTACTATGCATCTTTGTCTATTTTTGCAAATGATAAATCCACAAGTTGAAATGGTTTACAAATAATACAATTCAATTTATTTTCATAAAATAGCGATAGCAAGTTAGGTTCAAATTTTCCAAGAAGAAAATATGTATAAATAAATAAAACATTTATAGTATGAAATAAAGTTGTCATACTAAAATAAAAAGTATGCTCGAAGAAAAATATGTCATATTGAAGGAAAAATGTTGTAACTGCACAAATTTGTAATGTTTCAAGAAATAAAGTCGGAATGTGATTTATTTTTTAAAGTCTTAATTATATGATAAAAAAAAGTCATACATTTACAAGAAAAAATGTTAATATTACAATAATAATGTTGTAATGGAATAAAGTTATGACATTATGAAAAAATACTTATTGTTATGACAAAAAAGTTGTAATTATAATAGAAAATATATTAAATTAAAATTTAGTTGAAAAAAACCTCATAATTACCTGACCAAAAAACAATATTTTAAAAGAAGGAATTAGTATTAAAGAATACTGGGACTCATAGGTCGAGTCGCAGCGATAATTGGTGTGTTCCCAAGAGACAGCGTGCAGGTAAAAAGTATATAATGTGATGACAAAAACAAAAGGTGAGTGCTGCAAAGGGAAAGACACTGAAGCTTAGGCAGTACTACGCATAACGAAACTAAACTGATCAGGCTATAAAACAAAATGCTGGAGAAGAGCAAAGACTTACTCGTAAGACGTACAGCAAGAGAAGCATCCACAAACAAAAGGTAGCAGCCGCTACCAAGTTAAATAGTATTGATTGTAAAAGAAAACAGGTGCAGGAAGTGCTCAGAGGCAGGAGAACACAAACAAAACAAAGTGCAACCAAAATAAGAGCGCTAAACCACAACTAAACACAGGAAAAACGCCAACACACTCAATTGACCTACTGTATGCTAATGTCAAGGATGCATACAAGGTCACACCCCTCCCCCCACTAGGGAAGTCTGACCACAATCTTGTCCATTTGCAGCCAAAATACACACCCCTGGTCCAAAGGCAGCCTGTTAACACTTGCTCTGTGAGGAGATGGTCCCCTGAAATGGAAGATGCCCTCAGGGACTGCTACAACACCACAGACTGGGACGTGCTGCTTCCACAGGGTGAGGACATTGATGGGCTGACTCACTGTCTCACGGATTACCTCAACTTCTGTGTGGACGTGATCTGCCCTGCTAAGACTGTTCGGTGCTACCCTAATAACAAACCCTGGGTAACACAAGAGGTTAAAGCTGTCCTCAACAAGAAGAAAGCTGCCTTCAGGAGTAGAGACAGGGAGGCAATGAGAGCAGCACAGCGGGAGGTGAAACAACGCGTGAGGGAAGCTAAGGACAGCTACAGGAAGAAGCTGGAGCAGAAGCTGCAGCAGAACAACATGAGGGAGGTCTGGGAAGGTGTGAAAACCATCACAGGCCACAAGGCAAAGACCAGAGCTGTTGGGGGGACAATAGAGAGGGCCAATGAGATGAATAACTTCTTCAACCGGTTCAACCAGCCCGTGTCCTCTCCACCCCTCACTCCCCATCGCAGCCACCCCCTTTCCCCTCAACGCACCTCCCCCCCAGCCATGGCAACACCCCCCTCCACCACCTCTACGCAGACATTAGTCATCTCTGCAGACCAGGTCAGAGGTCAACTGAGGAAGCTACAGCCTAGGAAAGCAGCAGGCCCAGACAAGGTGTGCCCCCGACTCCTGAAGACCTGTGCTGCAGAACTGGGTGAACCACTCCAGCGGATCTTCAACCTCAGCCTGCAGCTGGGGAGAGTGCCCACCCTCTGGAAGACGTCGTGCATCGTTCCAGTTCCCAAAAAGAACTGCCCCAGTGAGTTGAACGACTACAGACCAGTGGCGCTCACCTCTCATATAATGAAGACAATGGAGCGGCTCTTTCTCAGCCTCCTCAGACCACAGGTGCAACATGCCCAGGACAGCCTGCAGTTTGCGTACCAGGCAGGCGTTGGTGTGGAGGATGCTATCCTTTACCTGCTGCACCGAGCCCACTCACACCTGGATAAGGGAAACGCGCTGTGAGGATCCTGTTCCTGGACTTCTCGAGTTCCTTTAATACTATCCAGCCCCGCCTACTCCAGGACAAGCTGGACAGAATGCGAGTGGATCCCTGCCTGGTTGCCTGGATTTCAGACTACCTCACCGATAGGCCACAGTACGTCAGACTGAAGGACATCACATCTGACACTGTGATCAGCAGCACTGGAGCACCCCAGGGAACGGTGCTGGCCCCTCTTCTCTTCACCCTGTACACCGCTGACTTCTGCTACAACTCAGAGCTGTGTCACATCCACAAGTACGCGGATGACACAGCCATCGTCGGGTGCATCAGGGACGGCAGAGAGGAGGAGTTTCGGAGGCTGGTGAGGGACTTTGTTGTCTGGTGCCACAGGAACCTCTTGCAGCTCAACCCTTCAAAGACCAAGGAGCTGGTCATTGACTTTGGGAGGTCGAGTCCAAGGTCACAACCTATTGTGATCGAGGGAGTCGAGGTACAGACCGTGGACTCATTGAAGTACCTCGGGGTGTGGGTGGACAACAAGGTGGACTGGACTGTTAACACGGACCACTTGTACAGGAAAGGACAGAGCAGGCTGTACTTCCTGAGGAGGCTGCACTCCTTCAACGTCTGTAAAAAACTATTGTGGATGTACTACCAGTCTGTGGTTGCCAGTGTTCTGTACTACATCGTAGTGTGCTGGGGGGGGGGGGGCAGTATATCTAAGAAAGACAGCTCCAGACTGGAGAAACTGATCAGGCGGGCCGGTTCTACGATCGGACTAAAACTGGACTCACTGGTGACGGTGGCAGAGAAGAGGACTGTGGAAAAACTAGGGAGCATCCTGGATGATGCCAGTCACCCTCTGCATACCGTTGTCAGTAGCCAGAGGAGCCTGTTCAGTGCTAGACTGCTTCATCCCAAGTGCAGGACTAATAGACTAAAAAACTCCTTTGTCCCACACGCCATTAGACTGTACAACTCCTCTCTGGGAGGGAGGGGGGGTATTAGAATGACGGGGGATGCAAAACAATAACAGTGTAATACGTTTTCATAACATGGTCACTAATGCCTAGTTTCTCTTGTTATATTCTTATTTTACTGTTATATTTGTATTCTCATTGATGCTTTTTGTTTTTATTCTATTGTAATATTTTTCTATTTTGTTTCCATTTATACCCCCATTATTTACTTTTTTAAATTCGATCTCAATTCTGTACACTGCTGCTGGAATTTAAATTTTCCTGAGGGAACTCTCCTGAAGGAATCAATAAAGTACTATCTATCTATCTATCTGAAATTCGGCACGATCTGGTTTAACAGATCATGACAGAATACAGTGTATTTTGCTCCACAGTAAGAAATAACCAATCTAAAGTCTTGTTTAAAATATAATATATTTATTTTTAATAAATACAATATAAATACAAATACAGTGTTGCAAAAAAGACAAATAGTAAAAAAACAACAAAAAATTAAGCATAGTAACATTTGTCCTTTGTTTTGTGAAGTGCATCAGTGTCATAACAGTAAAGAAAAATACATTTGTATTTAAAGAGGCTGGTTGAAGTGTCCCATGAACAGAATAGCTCCGGTTCCTTTGTGCTGGATAAGGAAGAGGAAAGGTCGATCCAAAGTGAGCTCCTCTACCGCCATTCGAGAGAACATCACAGCAGCTAAAAGCACAAGAAAAGGTCACTATCTAATTAATAAATAAAGTACTGTACTTAAAACTAAACTTACATAGTACAGGTCAAAAGTTTGGACACACCTTCTCATTCAATGTGTTTTTGTTATTTTTATGACTATTTACATTGTAGATTGTCACTGAAGGCATTAAAACTATGAATGAACACATTTGGAGTTATGTACTTATCAAAAAAAGGTGAAATAACTGAAAACATGTTTTATATCCTAGTTTTTCCAAATAGCCACCCTTTGCTCTGATTACTTTTTTGCACACTCTTGGCATTCTCTCTTTGAGCTTCAAGAAGTCGTCACCTGAAATGGTATTCACTTCACAGGTGTGCTTGAAGCTCATCCAGAGAATGCCATGAGTGTGCAAAGCACTAATCAGAGCAAAGGGTGGCTATTTTGAAGAAACTAGAATATAAAACATGTTTTCAGTTATTTCACCTTTTTTTGTTAAGTACATAACTCCACATGTGTTCATTCATAGTTTCGATGCCTTCAGTGACAATCTACAATGAAAATACCATGAATTGATTTACGTGGACCCCGATTTAAACAAGTTGAAAAACTTATTCGTGTGTTACCATTTAGTGGTCAATTGTACGGAATATGTACTGAACTGTGCAATCTACTAATAAAAGTTTCAATCACTCAATCAATCAAAATAAAGAAAACGCATTGAATGAGAAGAAGGTGTGTCCATATGTATTGTATATATGTATTAAAACTGAAAGTATAAATATTATACATAAATACAGTACTGTATGTATACATAGTACTGTATTTATATATGTAAATAAAGTCATGTCATTTATTTACTTGAGGCCCAGAATTCCTGATGTATGTTAAGTACAATACAAATACAATCTATTATTATTATTATTATTATTATTATTATAGTATGTATGTATACGCTCCATTATGCTCCTTTGATCTCCGACTCTTACCTGTGGCTGACGCTCCTTTTGTTCCCCGCTCATTGACCTCTAGCTTCACAGTCTGGAAAACCTTGGACACGCATAGCCTCTCATCGCCTGAAGAGTTCAAGGAAACAAGACAAGGTTAGCTTTGAACTCGGGTCTGAAGGAGTAACCGGTTGGCTGATTTATTCCGCTGATTATAACCATTAGAGAATAATCGATAGTCTGTCGACCTTAGGCTGATTTATGCCAATGTTTAGGAAACCTTTAATTTGGTCTGTAATTCTTGTTTTCCTAATTCTGTTGACTGAATTTTGAATTTTGTTCTCGTACAATTAAGATTTTATTCTTAAATCATTGACAATATAAATTATATCTTTATTCTACAGTATAACTATTTGACAAATAGTTCACAGTAGCACTATACATAATCATAATACCAGGGTGTCTAGTGAGGGGCATTTTGTACTCCCTCGTCCCAGAAAGAATGCTTTGCGGAAATTTTTTATTTATAGATCTGTATCGCTTTGGAATAACCTGCCTCAAATTCTCACCGGCATTGAAAGTAAACCGGTTTTTAAAAGGAAAGTAATATTTTTTCTGAGTCTTTAAATTAGTTTGCTTGTTGATGATTTTGTTTGGTTTTGTATTGTATAGTTATATTTATATGTAGGGTTGTCCGATAATATCGGCCTGCCGATATTATCGGCCGATAAATGCGTTAAAATGTAATATCGGAAATTATCGGTATCGTTTTTTTTATTATCTGTATCGTTTTTTTTGTTTTTTTTATTAAATCAACATAAAAAACACAAGATACACTTACAATTAGTGCACCAACCCAAAAAACCTCCCTCCCCCCATTTCTTTCTGTTATCAATATTCTGGTTCCTACATTATATATCAATATATATCATTGTGCGTGCTGCTGGTCCACTAATACTACTAACCTTTAACAGTTAATTTTACTAATTTTCATTAATTGCTAGTTTCTATGTAACTGTTTTTATATTGTTTTACTTTCTTTTTTATTCAAGAAAATGTTTTTAATTTAGTTATCTTATTTTATTTTATTTTTTTTAAAGTACCTTATCTTCACCATACATGGTTGTCCAAATTAGGCAAAATAATGTGTTAATTCCACGACTGCATATATCGGTTGATATCGGTATCGGTTGATATCGGTATCGGTAATTGAAGAGTTGGACAATATCGGAATATCAGATATCGGCAAAAAGCCATTATCGGACATCCCTATTTATATGGTAATTATTATTCTGTGACTGTAAATTGTTTCCTTGTTTTCTTATTGATGCTTTTATTTTTTTCTGTATTGTGTAGTTATAATTATATGCTTTTACTTGTAATTGTATTGAGTTTGTAGACCCCAGGAAGACTAGTGGGTTGTTGTGGCAACCAGCTAATGGGGATCCTTAATAAAAATCAAAAATCAAATCAAATAATATTGCCACTTTTTCTCTTAGGTTTTTCACGGGACACATTTATTTTTCTATTAGAAATGGCAACAGCGGAGGATGAATGTCCCATAACAAGAAGATACAGAAAAAGAAGAAGCTTATCGACTACAAAGGCGGATGCGCGTGCATTTTCAGGACTTATGCAGATCCCAAATACAGATCAGCATGTACCAGAAGGTAAGAAAAGTTGCTTTTGCATAATATTGCGAAACAAAACACCAGATAATATGTCTTACCTCATACACACACCATAATAATACTCGTATGTTTAATGCGCCGACAATCCATCAAGCGGTGCAGCTTCATAGCTTACCAAAGTCGTACTAAAACATTTTGATAGATTTTTGAGCGCCGTGTGTAATGTTCTATATTTTCAATGGAACATATCAAATGTTGGTGTTGTTTACTTGAGTCATATTGCCATCATATTGTAGTCTACATGTATCTCTTATGTTTGACTGCCATCTACTGGTCACACTTATCATTACACTATGTACCAAATAAAATTGCTTTGAGGTCGGTAAGCAAAACCAGAATTATTCCTTACATCAGGCGCATTAGGTTATACGGCGCACTGTCGAGTTTTGAGAAAGAAAAAGGATTTTAAGTGTGCCTTATAGTCTGGAAAATACTAGAGATGTCCGATAATGGCTTTTTTGCCGATATCCGATATTGTCCAACTCTTAATTACTGATTCCGATATCAACCGATACCGATATACACAGACGTGGAATTAACACATTATTGTGCCTAATTTTGTTGTGATGCCCCGCTGGATGCATTAAACAATGTAACAAGGTTTTCCAAAATAAATCAACTCAAGTTATGGAAAAAAATGCCAACATGGCACTGCCATATTTATTATTGAAGTCACAAAGTGCATTCTTTTTTTTAACATGCCTCAAAACAGCAGCTTGGAATTTGGGACATGCTCTCCCTGAGAGAGCATGAGGAGGTTGAGGTGGGCGGGGTTGCGGTGGGGAGGTAGGGGGTAGCGGGGGAGTAAATTGTAGCGTCCCGGAAGAGTTAGTGCTCCAAGGGGTTCTGGGTATTTGTTCTGTTGTGTTTATGTTGTGTTACGGTGCGGATGTTCTCCCGAAACGTGTTTGTCATTCTTGTTTGGTGTGGGTTACAGTGTGGCGCATGTTTGTAACAGTGTTAAAGTTGTTTATACGGCCAGCCTCAGTGTGACCTGTATGGCTGTTGACCAAGTATGCCTTGCATTCACTTGTGTGTGTGGAAAGCTGTAGATATTATGTGACTGGGCCGGCACGCAAACGCAGTGCCTTTAAGGTTTATTGGCGCTCTGTACTTCTCCCTACGTCCATGTACACAGCGGCGTTTTAAAAAGTCATAAATTTTACTTTTTGAAACCGATACCAATCATTTTGAAACCGATACCGATAATTTCCGATATTACATTTTAAAGCATTTATCGGACATCTTTAGAAAATACGGTATTCAGTTTTGCAACATTTGCATACAATTTCCCAGACATATTGTGGAAATGTTTTTATTGTTGGAATGACAACTCGGTGTGCGTTGTTTTATTGTTGTACTCACCGGTGATGCGTGTAAAATCGGCAGTAGCTAGATTGAAAATGTTTCCCAAGCCCATGTTGACGAGAGCATCCTTCAAATTGACGTCGGAGTTGAGCGTAAACCTAAAAAACAACAATGTCAATAATGATAAATCAATAAATTGCTAATAAATAGCATAATCCAGCTAGCATAGCCTACACCTTACCTGGGCATGGATAATTGTCTACGAACATGACGTAGTTCCGATCGCCACTGCTTGATCCTCTGGCTGCTCAGTTCGCTACTGAGCGCGCTCAGTGGCACGTCGTGCTCGAAGGGTGACACTAGCAGCATGCTAAGTGAGTCACCCTCGTATGGCAGCTCCAGAACATCGTAATCCACGCCATCGGATGTCACAAACTCACCTGTTGACGCAGAACCAAATCTAGTTAGCTGATAAGACCATTCGTTGATTCGTAAGATCATTTGAGGCTCACCGTAGTTGAAGCGGTTGGTCAACGTCATCATGCTAACCGGGACAGCACTGCCGTTAGCACAGTGGAACATTCTTTCATGGGTCCGCCTGGGCTCGAATGGAACTTTCCAGAGCCCCTGGAAGTGGAGGGCGTTCAGGAGAACAAGGCGTGTTTCGTCCGACACTGATCCCGGCGCCAAAAAGTTGGGAATGGCTCCTACAAAAAAAATTTAAACAAACAAGTGAACAAATTTGTGTGGAGGACGGCGGACAAAATTTTTTTTAATAAAGTTAAAAAAATTTCAATACCGCAAGAAAAAAGCTTAAATTTCGCAAAAAATTGTCAACATAACGGGAATAAAGTTACGCTACGATAGGGAAAAAAGTTATGAGAAATATTACAAGCCTCAAATTGAACTCTAAATGAGAAGAAAGTTGTAATACTGCAAGAATAGTCACGTAATCACAACACTAAACTAATACGAGAAAAAAGGCACAATTTTATAGGGAAAAAAATAGACCTTTTTACAGAATAATGTCATGGTTGCAAATGTAAAACCATTGTTGCAATAACAGCAACATAATTTTGGAAGTATAAGATCGTAATATTAGGAGAAGAAAGTCGTCAGAAGTAACGTGGTAGTTATAGAAATAAATTGATTACAAGGCAATAATTAAAAGAGCTTTAGACCTAATTTATTATAAAAAAAAACAAGATAGTTGAACGGTTTTTTTTCCTTGTAATATTATAATTTTGTCTATTCTTGTAATCTTTGTATATTGCAGCTTTTTTCTCTGATAATGTGACAATTTTCTATGACTCCTTCCTTGTAAAACTCTGTTTTCATAATACATCTTTTTATTGCTATTTTGCCATGTGAAATTACAACTTGTGTCGTAATATTCCCGATTTATTCTTGTGACATTTAAACTTTTTTGCTGATATTTTACAACATTATTTTAAATTTGCTTTAAAAACATGAAGTATTATTGAAATGAAGTAGTTGTATTAAAGTAATAATGTTACTGTTACTTTGGGTTGTACTTTTTGCCCTTAGGTCCCTTAAATCAGTGGTCCCCAACCACCGGGCCACGGCCCGGTACCGGTCCGTAGACCGATTGGTACCGGGCCGCGGCCACACAAGAAATAGAAAAAAAAATATATATATATTTTTTTTTTTTTTTATTAAATCAAGAGAAAAAACACAATATATACATTATATATCAATATACATCAATACAGTCTGCAGGGATACAGTCCGTAAGCACACATGATTGTATTTCTTTACTACCCCCCCGGTCCGTGGGACAAATTTTCAAGCGTCGACCGGTCCCCAGCTACAAAAAGGTTGGGGACCACTGCCTTAAATGGTCTTGCTAATAAAATGATTACTTTTTTAATTTCTACTCAATTTAATCTCGTCATATTAAAGCTTTTATTTCGGAGAAAAACACAATTTTTTATGTGATATTGCAACTTAAAAAAAAAAAAATGAAAAGACATTATTACAATCATGATATTTTCACTTTGATCTTGGAAAAGTACAACTTTAGTATTGTAATATTGCCACCTGATGGTGCTGTTTGCAATTTCTTCAAAGCAACATTTTTCCAAGCAAAACAGCTAACTTATGTTACCATTAGTGGTTTAACAGAATATTTGTTCTGTTAAACCACATTCAGTGACATCTAATTGTAACTAAGGACTGTTTTCACTGCTGGACTCTAGAAAGAGGTTCCGCAGCCTCCGAAGCAGAACCTCCAGATTCTGTAACAGCTTCTTCCCTCAGGCCGTAAGACTCTTGAACGCATCATGATAATCCCCTCAATTCCCCCCAAAAACGAATTAACTCGCTGGAATATAAAGACAATATAATATACATCCATAAACCTGGATGCATATGCAAAAGTGCAATATATTTATCTTTACAGTAATCTATTTATTTATATCTGCACCTTATTGCTTTTTTATCCTGCACTACCATGAGCTAATGCAACAACATTTTGTTCTTATCTGTACTGTAAAGTTCAAATTTGAATGACAATAAAAAGGAAGTCTAGTCTAAGTCTAAGTATCCAAATCACTATTATTAGCTAACAACACCTAAAGGTAATGCGCGTGAATGTGTTTCGTACGTACGTAGTTACGTCATTACGTAGTTACGTCATTACGTAGTTACGTCATTACGTACAAGAAACCGTGAGAGGGCGGGATGTACTGTGTAAAATACTTTGGAAAGTTGGCACCCTCTGGGCACCTGTGTTTATGTTGCAAACACACCCTTTAAGCCTCAAAAAAGGTACTTGTTATAGTTCCGCACGTTTCTTTTACGTCTAATAAGAAATGAACCGGCCAACGAACCCCCACATATGTTATACCGTCGCAAAGGTGTCGTTTACGCCGACAAGGGTACTTCAAATTGGGAACATTTTGTGTTACCATGCCGACGCTATTCGAAAAACTAATCGCTACGGGCCCATTGAATTGGTACACAACCGTTATATGTCGGATATTTCCAGCAGAACGCTCCAACCTCCTCTTGTAGCTCAGCCATACTTTCACGTAGCTTGGTAAGTACCTGCTGTGTGGTCAGACACCCAAGCGTTGATGACGCTGGCCGCCTGGTTGGGTCTGGTGAAGTCCACCTGGTGAGGGTGGCTGCTGAAGGCCTTGACGAGGGCGCGACGGAAGCTTTTCTCCAGAATCATCTTCCTCTCCACCATCACTCCACTCGCCATGTCCAAACCTTCCTCGTTGTGCAGCTCAAACTGCAACATACGCTGCTGCCTGGACATACCACGCTCTAAATAAAAAATAATAATACAACTTAAATAGTAGTAATAGTCAAATAATAAAGATTCAACAAGACTGCTTGTAACATAAAAATAACAGACGGCGCCGCAACAATAGATTATGAATAAAGTTGTAATTATGATAAGGAAGTTGAACGATGCTAAGGGTAACAAAATGGTTGGACTATGAAGAGGTAAAAAAATCGAAATATTCCAACAAAAAGTAATTGTACGAGAAATAAATCATAATGTCTTACAAAAAAAGTCACAATATTTAAACATATACAAGATATTGCCGAAACAAAGTTAAACCATGACAAGACAAAAGTGGCAATTTCATCATGAAAAGTAAGAACTTTGCGAGAAAAAAATATTTTTCTAAAAAAAAATTTACTAATTGCCTTCATGATAGATATGAAGTATTACGAGAACAAATGTCGTAATTTAAGAGAATAATGTTGCAGTTACGTAAAGAAGTTATAATATTGCAAGAATTAGGTTTACCTCTCGGGATAATATTTGTCAGTCATAATTTGCGTGAAAAAATATTCCTGTCAAATATATATATATATATTTATATATATATATTAGGGTTGTACGGTATTGCGGTACTAGTATAGTATTGCGGTACTAATGAATCAAAAACGGTACTATACTCTGTTTGAAAAGTACCGGTTCACCTTTTTTTTTTATTAAAGGTTTTTTTTTACGGGCATATCGCCACGTGGTTACATCCTGACATTGCTGGTTTTACGAGCAGAGGAGCATGTTCGGCAGTGCACAATCATGGAGTACTTTCAAGCAGAAAAGGTGTGTAGACAGAAAAAGGGACAATGGATGCATTTTGGCCTAAAAACTAACGAAAAACACTGAAACGCCCTCAGGAAGGTGTGCTTTAAGAAATGGCTAGCTAGCTAGCAGCTAACATCCATCCGCAGTCGGCAGTGTTCTAGCTACTTCTAAATCACTAATCCTCGCCTCCATGGCGACAAATAAAGTGAGTTTCTTACAAGTATCATCCCTGCAGGACGAGGAATAGCTAAACATGCTTTACTACACACCGTAGTTCACCGCCGTCACCACTAATGACGCCATTCCTGAATGTAAACAAATGCCATGGGTGGATCTACACCAAACATTCACTGTAATGATACCAAGTACAATAGCGTATCTAGTTAATATTACTATGATTACATCGTTACTTTTTATCGTCACAAAATCTTTTTTACTCTAAAAAAAATCATATTACCGGTATGTTTATAAACTCGGGAAATATGTCCCTGGACACATGAGGACTTTGGATATGACGAATGTATGATCTTGTAACTACTTTAGGCTGACCATACGTCCTCTTTTCCCCGGACATGTCCTCTTTTGCGGGTGTGTCCGGGGCGTCCGGGCGGGGTTTCTTAAATGCCTCAAATGTCCGGCATTTTGAGTTAGGGTTACGTGTATTTTCAATGTACGTCTTGGGCAGGGATCGGCAACCCCTAACAACTAATTTAAGGGCGTACCGTGATGGCACCGCATATTTTATCCTCTATTACTTGCACAACAGCATGCCAGCCCAGCCTCATGTTGTATGAAGCTTTAACTTGCACACGTGGGAGACAGCAAGGCATACTTGATCGACAGCCACACAGCTTACACTGACGGTTGCCGTATAAAACAACTTTAACACTGTTACGTTACAAATATGCGCCACACTGTGAACCCACACCAAAAAAGAATGACAAATACATTTCTGGAGAACCTCCGCACCGTAACACAACATAAACACAACATAAACACAACACAACAAATACCCAGAATCCCATGCAGCCCTAACTCTCTAACCTCAACCTACGCAAGAGGGGGGGGGTTGATGTGTGGGGGGGTTTGGTGCTAGCGGGGCGTGTAGACTGGGAGAGTTAGGGCTGCATGGGATTCTGGGTATTTGTTGTGTTGTGTTTATGTTGTGTTACGGTGCGGAGGTTCTCCAGAAATGTATTTGTCATTGTTTTTTGGTGTGGGTTCACAGTGTGGCGCATATTTGTAACGTAACAGTGTTAAAGTTGTTTTTTATACGGAAACCGTCAGTGTAAGCTGTGTGGCTGCTGACCAAGTAAGCTTTGCTGTCGTATACGTGTGCCAGCAGAAGATGCATTCAACATGTGGCCAAGCAGGTACGCTGTTTAAGCAGGCTGTAGAGGGTGCTAAAGGCAGTGCCATCACGCCCAAATTTCGTGTGCCTCCCAGGAAAAGTGGGAGGATTGGCAACTATGACGCTGTTGAACGCCATTCATGCAAATCTCGCGGGCCGCAATAACTTTAAACTGTCATATTAAAGTGCGGGCCGGGGCGCGTGTCTGAGACCCCTGGTTTAAACATAGCACAAAGCAATAAAAAGCTTTGTATACAGTGTTATTTCATTTTAAATTTCAAAAGAGTTTTGAGGCTCCCATTGTTTTCTTTCATTTGTGAAACTCGTCAAAATGGCTCTTTGAGTGATAAAGGTTGCCGACCCTAGACTCTAGGGTTAAGTTAAGAAGGGGTTAAAAAAACAAGCTGTGAAGGTGCGCATGCAGAAACATTAGTGAGGGAGGGGCAGAGACACAGAGCGAGAGAGCTAGTGAGTGGAGACAGACATGAAAACAAGAAATGCCGAAAAGTAAATGCAACTTCACGGATGATTTGCGGAAAAAGTATTTGTGTTTTGGTCCTGGCCGTGACACATGGGAAGCAGAATGCACTGTGTGCAAAGCAGGAATGTGTATATCTGTGGCAAATAAAGATCTACAAGCCTATATCGACACTACAAAGCACAAAACAGCTGTGCAGGGCGAGAGCTTGTTTATGTCAACCTTTTTCCAAAACACAACATAGAATGTGAGATATAACAGGATAATGCATACATTAGTCATTTGTTTTCAAAACGCTTACAAAAAAGTGGTACCCCAAAAATTTACTGTGGGACCCCATTTGTATGATTTGATGGGGTCCCTGGGACCCCATTTTGAAAATTCCTAGCGCCAACACTACTTTCAACATAGGAGAAAAAATGCTTTATTTAAATAAATATATTACTTATGAAGCAAGTTCGAGTATCATTGGCAAATTTTCACCTAGTCCCGGCCTTGACGTGCTGCCCGCCTTGGCACGCATATATGTGTCCTCTTTTTGGGATTTCAGAATATGGTCAGCCTAAACTACTTGGTATCGGATTGATACCTTAATTTGTGGTATCATCCAAAACTAATGTAAAGTATCCAAACAAGAGAAGAATAAGTGATTATTACATTTTAACAGAAGTGTAGATAGAACATTTTGAAACAGAAAATAAGCAGATATTAACAGTAAATGAACAAGTAGATAAATAATACATTTTTACAGCTTGTCCTTTATAATGTTGACAAAATATCAGAATGATAAATGACACAATATGTTACTGCATACGTCAGCAGCTAAATTAGAAAAACTTTGTTTGTTTACTTACTACTAAAAGACAAGGTCTTGTATGTTCACTATTTTATTAAAGGACAAAATTGTTCTTCGATTGCAATAAGAAACATATGTTTAATGTACCGTAAGATTTTTCATTAAAATAAAGCCAATAATGCCATTTCTTGTGGTCCCCTTTATTTAGAAAAGTATCAAAAAGTATCGAAATACATTTTGGTACCGATACCATATTGGTATTGGGACATATATACATACATACACCGGCTTCCTACCACCTCCAGAGACATGCACCTGGGGATAGGTTGATTGTCAAGACTAAATGGTCCCTAGTGTGTGAATGTGAGTGTGAATGTTGTCTGTCTATCTGTGTTGGCCCTGTGATGAGGTGGCAACTTGTCCAGGGTGTACCCCGCCTTCCGCCCGAATGCAGCTGGGATAGGCTCCAGCCACCCCGGCGAGACTTTATGCGCTTTTTTTTCTTCTTGAGTTTTAGTGTGTTCGCTGGCTATGTCTGAGTGTTTTACAGCACCACATGAAGGTGTGGCCGATGTATTACATCGTTTTTACTCGGTGATACAATCCATCAAAAATATGGTTCTAATCTGAGTCAATGGGACCCAAACATTCCTGATAGTAAATAGTCTTAAGTATTTTTGCAAATGCTCTCCAGAAGGGGTCATGGATAGTAACAATAATAGTAATAATAAAAAAACCAAATACTGTTTGAGATAATGAACACTGAAGAATATGTTATACCTTGCAGGTTGAAGCCCATGGCGGCCGTCATGGCCTTGCGGGTGTTTCTGGCGGCACCCAGCTGAGCCATGGCCAGCACGGAGGAGACGCCGTAGGGGGACAAGACCACATTGCTGTCCCCGGTGGCTCTTGCCAAGTGGGAGAAGACCTTCAGCCCAAAGTCGGTGTGCTTGTCTGACAGCGATGCTTGTCCGCCTCTGCCAGTGCTCAGTAGGACCACGAGGAGAACGTACGTGCAAAACATCCTGTGTGGAAAAAGTATTAATTGTACATTGTTGTACTCTTAAATTGTACCGTGAGTCAAATCAGTGATATAAAAAAATGATAATAATCGAAAAATACGTTTAAAAATATATAAAAATGGCAAATAGTCTAGATTTTTGCAAAAAAGTGTAGTAAATATGTTATTTTAAATGTACTAAAACATACTTGTACACAACTACAGTTAACTTGGCACTAATAACAAATGTAAACCTTAAACAATGCTTCAAATCTTCCAAAATAAGTTTAAGAACAATATTATTCTTAATAGTGTTATGATAATAAATGAATAAAAATAAACAAAACGTTGTTCGAGAAATAATTGTATTTTTAATATATTCAAACATACTAAATTATTGATGAATTTCTTTCTTTCTTTCTTTCTTTTAGTTTATTTCGAACATGAACACATTTACATCATAATACATCACACAATTTCATATCATTTCATTTACATCATGCCCGAAAAGGAGTAGGAAGAAGCAAAGATTATTTAATCCTACCCCTTTCCCACTTCAAAGCATTTACAATTATATAAAATCATTTACTGACCTTTTTATATAATAAAATAACATCTATGAATTAGTATAAACAACAGTTTGTAATATGTAATTAATTAATTCAGTCATTATTAACATACTGAGATGAAGAATATTTTCAATAAGGTTGGAAGTTTTTCTCATAATTCTTCTTCTTTGTACTTTGTAAGCACTATTAATTTAAACAACCTCTTAAACTGGATCATGTCAGTACAATTTTTAACTTCTTTACTTAATCCATTCCATAATTTAATTCCACATACTGTTATGCCAAAAGTTTTAAGTGTTGTACGTGCATATAAATGTTTTAAATTATTTTTTCCTCTAAGGTTATATTTCTCCTCTTTAGTTGAGAAGAAATGTTGTACATTCTTTGGTAGCAGGTTATAGATTGCTTTGTACATCATTTTAGCTGTTTGCAATTTTACCAAATCACCAAACTTTAATATTTTAGACTTAATAAATAAAGGGTTTGTATGTTCTCTATATCCAACATTATGTATTATTCTAACTGATCTTTTTTGTAACATGGTTAACGAATGTAGCGCACATTTGTAGTTATTTCCCCATATTTCTGCACAATAACTCAGATATGGTAACACTAGTGAGCAGTAGAGAATATGAAGTGATTTTTGGCCCAGGACGTGTTTTGTTTTATTCATTATTGAAATGTTTTTTGCTACCTTATGTTGTATGTTTTGTATATGAGATTTCCAGTTCATTTTATCATCTATTAATACTCCCAAAAATCTGGTTTCTTTTACCCTTTCGATGTCTACTCCGTCTATTTGTATTTGCGTATGATGCTCTTTCCTACTATTACCAAATAGCATTATTTTAGTTTTACTGAAATTCAAAGATAGTCTGTTTTTGTCAAACCATCTTTTTAATTTGTTCATTTCTTCTGTTATTATTTGTATTATCTTCTGTGTG